>NW_012150930.1:404365-410212 GCF_000956105.1 Propithecus coquereli
CAGAGTCTCACTGTGTTGCCTGGGCTAGAGTGCCTTGGCGTCATCCTAGCTCACAGCAACCTCAAACTCCTGGGCTCAAGCGGTCCTCCTGCCTCAGCCTCACAAGTAGCTAGGACTACAGGCATGCACCACCATGCCCAGCTAATTTTTTTTTCTATATATTTTTAGTTGTCCGATTAATTTGTTTCTATTTTTAGTAGAGACGGGGCCTTGCTCTTGCTCAGGCTGGTTTCGAACTCCTGAGTTCAAACAATCCGCCCGCCTCGGCCTCCCAAAGTGCTAGGATTATAGGCATGAGCCACCATGCCCAGCCCACATCAACAAATTTAAAAAGCCAGAGGTAATGGATAAATTCCTGGGCACATACAACCTGCCAAGATTGAACCAAAAAGAAATAGAAAACCTGAACAGGTCAATAACGAGTAATAAGTTTAAATCAGTAATAAATAGTCTCACAACAAAGGAAAGTCCAGAACCAGATGGCTCCACCGCTGAATTCTCCCAAACTTTTAAAGAATAATGAAATCAATTATTGTGAAACTTTTCCAAAAAACTGCATGGGAGAGAATTTTTCCAAACTCATTCTACAAGAGCAGCATTACTCTGAAACCAAAACCAAATAAGGGCACAAGAAAAAGAAGAAAACTATAGGTCAATATTCCTGATAAACATAGATGCAAAAATCCTTAACCAAATACTCGCAAACTGAATCCAACAGCACATCAAAGAGATTATCCACCAAGATCAAGTGGGATTTATCCCAGGGATGAAAGAATGGCTCAACATACACAAATCAATAAATGTAATACATCACATCAATAGAATGGACAAAAACCATATGATCATCTCAATAGACACAGAAAAAGCATTTGATAAAATTCAATATCCCTTCATGATAAAAACCCTCAACCCAACTAATCATAGAAGGAACATACCTCAAAATAATAAAGGTCATATGAGACAAACTCACAGTATCTACCAAATAGGGGAAAGTTGAAAGTTTTTCCTCTAAGAACTCGAATAAGACAAGGATGCCCACTTTCACCACTCTTACTACACTAGGAGTTCTAGTCAGAGCAATTAGGCAAGAGAAAGAAATAAAGAAGAAAGGAAAGGAGGAAGTCAAATTGTTCCTGTTTGTGAATGACATAATTTTATATGGAGAGAAACCTGAAGATTTCACCAAAAAAAATTAGAACTGATAAACTAATTCAGTAATGCTGCAGGATAAAAAAAAATCAATGTACAAAAATTACTAGCATTTCTATACACCAATAATGAACTAGCTGATTAAAAAAATCAAGAAAGCAACCCTATTTACAATTGCTATTAAAAAGTAAAATACCTAGCAATAAATTTAATGAAGGAGGTAAAAGATCTCCACAAGGAAAATTACAAAACACTGATGAAAGAAATCCAAGTGGACATGAACAAATTGAAAGACAGTCCATGTTCACAAATTGGAATATTTAATATTGTTAAAATGACCATATTACCCAAAGCAATCTACAGATTGAATACAATCCGTACCAAATTACCAATGCCATTCTTCACAGAAATAGAAAGAACAATCCTAAAATATATATAGAATCACAAAAGATCCTGGATAGCTAATGCAATCTTGAGCAAAAATAACAAATCTGGAGGCAACACAATACCTAACTTTAAAATATACTATAATCTACAGTACCCAAAACAGCATGGTACTGTCATAAAAACAGACAGACCAATGCAACAGAATAGAAAACCCAGAAATAAATCCACATATTCACAGCCAACTGATATTTGACAATGACACGGAAAATATACTTTGGGAAATGGTGCAGAAAAGACTGGATATGCATATGCAGAAGAATGAAACTAGACCCCTATCATTCATCATATACAAAAATCAATTCATAATGGATCAAAGACTTAAATGTAAGACCCCAAACTATGAAGTTACTAGAAGAAAACATAAGGGAATTACTTCAGAAAATTGGTCTGGGCAAAGATTTTATGAAAAAGATCTCAAAAGCACAGGCAACAAAACCAAAAATAGACAAATGGGATTATATCAAACTAAAAGGCTTCTGCACAGCAAGGGAAACAATCGATTAATCAACAGAGTGAATAGACACCCTGTTGAATGGGAGAAAATGTTTGTAAACTATTCATCCAATAAGGAATTAATATTCAAAATATTTAAGGAACTCAAATAAGTCAACAATAAAAAAAATTCAATTTTAATATGGGCAATTGATCTGAACAGATAATTCTCAAAAGAAGACATAGAAATGGCCAACTATGTAAAAAATGTTCAACATTACTAAACATTAGGGAAATGCAAATCAAAACCACAATGAGATATTAACAACTTTGCCCTCCCAAACCAACAATCTAATTTAGGGAGCTGCCGGGAGACTGTGAGAAGTAACAGCTCCAGGGACGGAGCTTGCCCTGGGTTCCACATCCTTTCTGAAACCTAAGCGGCTACATCAAGATGCCTTTTTATTCCCAGCTTTTCACAGACTGTGCACCATCCTGGGACCCAGCAGAGCTGCTCTCTAGATGTAGAGAGTAGAATGATGGATAATGGAGACTCAGAAGGGTGATGGAGTGGGAGTGAGAGGATAAGATTTTTTATTCATAGAATGAATTGTTTTTCTGAGTTTTTGATATTGGTTTTTAACATTTCTCTTGCATTTCATTGAGCTTCTTTAAAATCAGTATTTTGAATTGTTTATATGGGATTTCTTTCATTTCTTCTCTTTTTTTCCTGTAAGTCCTATTATTAATACATACTATTTTATTTCTCTTTATATCATTCTTATTTCCAAAAACATAATTTGATATGGCTCACAATAAAAGATATAACGATCTAGCACTTTTTTAAAAAAAGTAAAATGTAAATAAGCTAGCTATTAAAGTAAACATTAATGCCATAACTGAGCTTCAAATTTTGATCCAAGCTTCTTGAAGCTGGGATGACAAGTAGACACAACAAAGAAATTACATAGCTCTCATTATTAAAAAGGGTACCTTGGGAAAGACAAAGCTTTTCCTGGAATTAAATTCTCAAAGAAATTCCTTGTGTATGACTTTATATTGGGGATGCTAACAGGGACAATATCCTCAAGAGCATTTTTACTAAAATCAAAAGTTGATTTCATATGCCTTTTCTTGCAACCACTTTTTTAAAAAGCTGTGGACATAACATCTTAGTACAGCTCAGGGAAAGGAATTCATTCTTTAGAAGCCAAAGTAACATATGCCTTTAGTCATCTAACTAAATCCAAAGATAAAATACCCAACTAGGTAGGAAAGGAGCATGTCTCTTAGATAATTGTTCCTAAATATAATTTCCTTCAGACAAGCTATTGATAGATGAAAACCAAGCATCCATCAATTAAAGATTACAGTCACAGACCTGGACCTATAGCTAAGTTACTCAGCAAGGGTGGGTAGTTTTATTAAGTATCACTTCGCCTCCTTTGAAATAACTAAAAAAGAAAATTATAAAATAAAGGCCTGATTCATCATAGGCTCCAACTGGCAGGATTCTGTGTTTTCTTTTAGGTTTGTCTATTCTTTAAGTCTAAAATAAATGCTATTTTAAGTCCTAAATCCAGATTCTGTGAGCCAGGGGTTATGCATGCCAGAGGATGCTGTGGTTTACTGGTAGCATTTTTTGTACATCTTTTTTAATGCCTGTAGTGTAAAGATATATTGCAGGGATTTAGGTTTGGGTTAGTCCCAATAAAAGACTATAATTTAAGGCCTGCTTATCCATTGACTGTTTGTGCTACCACCAACAAAACAAGGGAAAGACAACTCATATCCAACAATATTGAACATAAGGTAGAAAATTGAGTAAAGCTACAAAGAGCTTGTGATAATAATCACTTCCATTTTATCACCGTTTGCACTCTTTTATGCATGGTCTCATCCTTACAAGAACCCTGAGAGATGGTTAATAGTAACAAAATTTAATAGTAACGACACTGAAGCTTAGGGCAACTTTGTGACTTCACCAAATCACAGAGCCGGTCAATAGCATAGTAGGGACTTGAATTCATGAGTCCTGGCTATAAACCCAACTGCCTCACTATGGTTCCAAGATAACCATGCATTTAGCATGAGACCCAATGTGCAGGACTACTACTCCTCTTCCAAGGACAGGCTTTGTGATCTTCATTCCACCTGTCTCATATTTGGGAGGGTCATGCATGGATATCTCTCTATATATCTTCCCTACACAAACTCTTTCTGATAGAATAATAAAGCTTCCCTCAGAATCACATCATACCAACTACAAAAAGGGAGTGTCTGATGAGAAGATTTTTTTAAGGTTCTTTAATGAATTGAAATTGCGTTTAATAAAACCAGAAACATGAGCACATGTATATCTGTAAGCTGACCAGAGATCACATCCTCAATGATATGTGAAAGAGAGAGTCTTCCAGAAATGAGGTTCATAGTTTTAATATGTTCACAAGCAGATTCATATGGAATGTTATCAGACAAAATTTGTACTTTCTTTCCTTTTGAGTTTGTTTCTCCTACATTTAGAGCTTAGTGCTATGGAATAAAATCAATTTCTTCTAATATGGAATTTAGCTTCATGTTTCTTTAATAATTAAAGGTAATCTAAAAATCATAGGGCTTTACAGAACTAAGCTGATTGTATTTTCAACCTCTCTAGTCTAAAGGTACTCTCAGTGGGAAGAAGGAACCAAAGGAATGGCTGCCCTCGCTAGAGCAATACGGGAAGGTCTGGGGACACTCTGCACAATGTAACAGGACATTCTTTTCCACAAATGTCAGAATCACTTATCTTGAAATACCAGATCAACACAGCTAGGGGACTAGGGGAACTTGAATCCCAGAAATATATTAAGTAGTTTCCCTAATTTTAAACCAGTGTTGACCTTCATTTATCCAAATGCATAAGGTATACTATTTTCTGCCAAAAAAGAAAAATTCACTTTGCTTTCCTTCACTCATTCAAACTGACTAATAGGTATCACACCTGACACAGACCAGGTTTCAATAGTATCTAAACTTCTCAGGAGTTCAGACACCAGGAGACACCAAAAACTAAGAAGGAGACAGAAAAGAGGATGCCTGCTTGACCAGGACCAGCTGAGAGCCAGGAGTGACTCCCCAGTACAAACAGAGAGTGAATGAGAGGTGTTCCACGGTCCACTTTCTCCCTGGGAATCATACGATCAGGCCACAGGAGAACAACTTTGCCCTCCCAAACCAACAATCTAATTTAGGGAGCTGCCGGGAGACTGTGAGAAGTAACAGCTCCAGGGACGGAGCTTGCCCTGGGTTCCACATCCTTTCTGAAACCTAAGCGGCTACATCAAGATGCCTTTTTATTCCCAGCTTTTCACAGACTGTGCACCATCCTGGGACCCAGCAGAGCTGCTCTCTAGATGTAGAGAGTAGAATGATGGATAATGGAGACTCAGAAGGGTGATGGAGTGGGAGTGAGAGGATAAGAAATTGGTTAAAGGGTAGAATGTATGTTATTCGGGGGGGATACCCTAAAAACCCTGACTTGACCACTATGCAATCTATGTAACAAGATTGCACTTGTACACCATAAATTTGTACAAATAAAAAGGAAAATAAGTAGAAAATTTTCAAATAAACAATCTAACAATTCATGTCAAGAAACTAGAAAAGCAAGAACAAACCAACTCAAAATTAGTAGAAGAAAATAAATAGTAAAGATAAGAGTAGAATTAACAAAATAGAATTAACAAAGATAAGAGTACTCTTATTAAAGATAAGAGTAGAATTAATAAAATTAACTAAAAAAATATAAAAGATCAACAAAATAAAAAGCTGGTTTTT
>NW_012150930.1:412887-447642 GCF_000956105.1 Propithecus coquereli
GTATTCTTATACACTATTGGTATAAGTATAGCCACATTAGGAAACAGTATAGAGGCTCCTCAAAAAGCTAAAAGTAGAACTACCGTATGATACACCAAACCAACTACTGGGCATATTTCCAAAGGAAAGGACATCAGTATGTTGAAAGGATTTCTGCACTCGCATGTTTATTGCAGTACTAGTCACAATAGCAAATACATGGAGTCAACCTAAGTGTTCATCAACAGATGCATGCATAAGAAAAATGTGACATATACACACACACACACACACATACATATATAAAATGAAAAACTATTCAGGCATAAAAACAGCATAAAATCCTGTCATTGGCAGAAACAGGGATGAGCTTGAAAGACATTACATTAAGTGAAATAAGCCAAGTACATAAAGGCAAATGTTGCATGAACTCACTAAAATGGGAAAGCTAGAAAAAGTTGATCTCATAGAAGTAAAGAGTAAAACAGAGGCTGGGAAGGGTATAAGGAAGAGGAGGATAGAGGGAGGTTGGTTAACAAATACAAAATTACAGTTAGGTAGGAGGAATACATTCTAGAGTTCTATAGCACCGTAGAGTGACTACAGTTAATAATTTATTGTATATTTTCAAACAGCTAGAAGAGAAGATTTTGAATGTTCCCGACCCAAAGAAATGATAAATATTTGAGATTATGGATATGCTAATTATCCTGATTTGATCATTATACATTCTACATGTGTATTAAAATATCACTCTGGACCCCATTAATATATACAATTATGTGTCAATTAAAAATAATTTTAATGTAGACAGGGGCAAAGTTGTACTGAAGTAAAGGAATGACAGCAGAGAGTAACCTGACTTCACAGGAGGAGAACCAGAAAAGATAAATAAGAAGGCAAATAAAACAAACTTTATAAATATACACTTGTTCTCCTTTCTTTTCTCAGCCTCTTTAATAGACATAAAATTATAGGAAGTCATAATTATAACAATGTATTGGGTTTGTAACATATTAAGATGTAATAACAATAACAGAACAAAAGAAGTGGAGAGGAAATAGAGCTATATAGGAATAACATTTCTATAGTTCACTGGAATTTAGTATAAAAAAATAATAATTTTAAAACTCTATTTTGTCCTTGTTCATCTTTTCCAGTATTTTCCATAATATACTTATATTAGTTATTTTTAAGTCTGTGTCTTTTACAGGCCAGTTCCCCAGTCCCCAAGTGCTCAGTAAATGTCTCGGGCAGGGGAGAAAGAAATTAAGTGTTTTTAGCTCCTTTGTATTCGAATCCCTTATGCCAGCTCTGGCTCATCATCAAAAGCTTCTAGGAATTCTCTTTCTTCCACTAGAGGCCTTCTGCCTAGGCTAGCCCAATCCTCAGCCTATAACCTACAGTCTAAGACTGAGAAAATACCCTCATGGAAGAAAATGGCCAATGATCTCAGTTACCCTCAGAAGGACTCTTCCCTGTATGGAATTTTAGTTCACCTAGTTCTCTTTGCTTTCACAGATCTCTGATATTTTTATTTACTTTTTTATTTCAAAATATTAATTAAGGGGGTAGAAGTGTTTTTATTACATGGATATCTTGTACTATGCTTAAGTCAGGGCTTTTGGTGGGCCCATCACCAGAACAGTGTTCACTGTACACAACAAGTAAGTTTTTATCCCACACCCATCCTCCCGCCCTCCCCTCTCCTTAGTTTCTCATGTCGTTTATATCGCTTTGTGCCCATGTGTATCCATCTATTAGCTCCCACTTGTTAGTGAGAACATACAGTGTTTGGTTTTCCATTCCTAAGATACTTCACTTAGGATAATGGTCTCCAGTTCCCTTTATGTTGCTGCAAATGACACTATTTCATTCCTTTTTATGGCTGAGTAGTACTCCATGGTGTGTGTGTGTGTGTGTGTGTATAATATATGTACACACACCACATTTTCTTTATCCACTCATGAATTGAAGGGTAGTTATGTTAATCCCACCTGATGTTTTTAAAAATACAATTGTTTTGTAATATATCCACTTTTTTCTAGTTGTTATGACAGGAGTAACCTACTATTTTCTATCCAGAAATGAAAGCTTTATACTCAGAAATTCCCACAAGTGATTATGATAAAGAAGGGCAATGGCATGTACTACAAAAGCCTCTGTTTGGTGGAGTTTCTGAACATATATAGCAAATCAGGGTCTCAAACTCATCTTACAAAACTCAACATACAGTAAATTGGAAATTGATGTCTCAAACTACTGTATATAAAATAATAGCTAAATGTTGTAGAATATTCATTCAAAATATTTATTCAAGATCTATTATGTGCACAGCACTATGCTAGTAACTAGGAGGAGAGACGTAGCAAAATATATCATAATAGAGTTGCTCTCTTCTTATGATTCCCACTAAAAGATGTATTAATAGTACAGTATACCAATAACTGAAATATAATAAGTAATGAATACCACGTTGACTTAGATGAACTTCATTCATTTGTTATGTGTTTGTGGCAATGCTAAAATAGTTCAATAGACTTCTGGATGAGGGAGTAGGTAGAATTCATGGGGGAGGTATTATTTAAATTGGAACCAGAAGAAAGCAGGATTTTGATGGGAAAGACATTCCAAGTCTTTTGGGAAAAATATTTACAAAGGCTCAAAGACTAAAAAAACACAAAGCATTTCAGGCAGAACTAGGATTTCACATGAGTTAATACAGCAATTTTTAATCCTGGCTGCACATTAGAAACACTGGGATCATCTGCAAAGCTTGAAAACATACCGATACCTGTACCTCCACCCCCTCACCTTGACCGATTAGAACTCTGGAAATGGAGACCAGGCATTTTTATTTTTTAAATCTCCCCAAGAAATTATGATGCACAGTAAGGGTTGAAAACTACTAGTCTCCAGTATAGGGGAAAAAAAATAGAAAAATTACACTGATGTTGTGGGTTTTAGTCAAGCAATAGACAATCTTGAATGCTAGGTTGAAAAGTACTTTATTGAATGGATAATGACAAGCCACAAAATTAAGTCATACAATGAACTTGGTGGCAATGTGCCAGACCGTTTAGAGGGAGGGAAACTAGAAGCAGGGAGGTCAATTAGATAACTATTAAAAGATATAGTAAGGACTCAAACTTTGGGGCATGGGTTGGATCACAATAAGAATAGAAAGAAGGGAGCAAACTAAATAGATAAGATAGATTGATAAGGAAGAATAGATAGGATTTAAGGACTGAATGTGGACAAGAAAGAGAAAATGGTCAGTGAGAGATGGCTCCCAGACTTCGAGGCCAGTAACTAGTTTAACTATGCTACTCTTAACACAAGTGGGAAGTTGAGAGGAAAAGCTAGGGTTAACATGAGGGAGGAAAGATCACATATCATGTTTTAGGAACTTGGGGATTTGGGTAGTAATGTCTAGAAGACAGCTGGAAATTTCAGAGAAACTGGAGATAAAAATATAGGTTTGAGAGATATTCATCAGAAGCACTAATTGAAAATATGGTTAAAATGGGTTATAAGGATGGAAAAGAGAGTCCAGAGATGTTATACCCCTCTGTTCTCATTCCACTTGCTTCTCCACCCCACCAGTTCTGCTTCCGCACTCTGCTGCAGTGTACTAGCTAATGGTCCTCTACCAGACAGGAGCAGGCTTGGGAAGGAGTGACTACAAAGGCAACAATTAAGTCTGTGACTTCAGGAAGAAAGTGAAGGATGAAGATAAGGGATAGAAGGGCATCCAAAGTAACAGGAGATAGAAGTAGAAGAGTACAGTTTATGCCCCTAGGGCCACCCATCTGAGATTGTCATATCTAGGTTAAAGTGCATATATAATAGAACATTCACAATTTGAGTTAGGTAAGATTGTCCATATATTTCAAATAATTTTGTCTAATAGACATCTAGTGTCTTAGAAGTGAGACATGACTCTTAGAGGTAAGAGTTTTCTTATTTATACTTTTTTATCTTTTCTAAGTTCATACAATCAATATAATATTACTTTTTCAGTTAGAAAAATCTACACCTTTTTGTGCTCACTTCTCTTCCCACTCTAAATCACTCTTCTAAAAAAATTTTTACAATATTAGATATAATGCTCTGGTACATGTCATTACCTAAAACCAGAGTACCAATAGGGAATTCAGCAGTGAGAATAACAATTCTCCTTAACACAATCCAGAAACAGACATGATCAAGAAAGTAGATAAAATATTTCAGGACTGGGGAGAACCTGAGTGTTACTGAACAATAAAATCATATTTTAGCTAATTATCCTAACTTTTCTTATCTCTGAAGAATAGCTTAATGTATGTTAACATTATAGCACAAGAAAAATCTCTAAAGATCATCTGCTTTTAAGCAATTTGAACATCTAAGTCATCCAGAACAAAAAGTTGTCTAACCTCTTGCAGATCTCCACAACCTCCCTTGACAACCCATTCCAATGTTCTGAGGTTCGATAGTGATGAGTTTCATATCAGATACTTGATTGCAAAATAGATAGTACGGGGGCAAGGAGAGGAGAGATACTTCAAGCTAAGTTCCATCTGAATCCTGATAATTGTCTTGCTGAGAAGGCAAAATCATGTCCAAATAGTATCTCATACTCCTAAATTCTGAGAAAGCTTGATTTAGAAGCATGATAGAAAAAAAAATTCATATTACATGATCATGTCTTAGTACACACCTGAAGGTAGCCAATTTTTCAAAAAGAAGTAAAATGTAAAAATATTCCTTTGAGGTATTCAATTATTTTCTTTTTACCACTAAACTGAAGTTATTCTCCTATGAATAGGCCTACCTTCAAAGGACAAATACACATCATCAGATGAAATATGCAAACTGCCTATCCATTCTTTCTGTTGTGGAATAAAACTATAAACTGTAAGGGTGTACTTGATTACCAAATTCCCATTCCCATGGAGTAAAGCCAAATAACTAATCCTTACCATGTGCATGGGAAGATCAGTCACCACTTGAAAACTTAAGAATGTAATTCATGAAAACCTGCATCCAAAGTGGCACTGCATAATGGGTATGTTTGCTCTTCCTGGGGAACTCAAAGTTGAACTCTGCTGCTGGCAAAGAGCAACAGAAACCCAGCATTAAATAATAAAGCCACATATCAATGTCATTCATAATTTAAGGCTGGAAAATTTACCTCTGTTTGTAAGTTGCAAATTAACTGGCTATATCTTAATAGTCGAATCAAGAGCAAAGCCATTTGACTGTTACCCTTTCATTATTAATTAAGGATTAAAGTTACCTATGACACATCATTTTTGTCCCCCAACAGTTCTGATGAAATCACCATTGCTTTCATGCAGGATAGTAAATAGATGACGGGTCCTTGGAATACCTTCTAAGTTTAGTTTGTAACTGACATGCGATTCTTTGGAAATTTGCCCTTTAAAAATCCAATAATGAATCATGTCCTCACAAGCATTTGCTTTTTTTATAGGCATTAATTAAATGTTTCTCAATGCTAATAATTAATCATTTTTTCTCCTTTCATAATATTGCTATTGATTATAGACTAGGAATGTCACAGATTCCATAATGGTCTACAAAGTATACAGTAACACATCAAATTTAAGTAGTTATGATTTTATTACTTAGGTAACCATCTGGGAAAAGGCAGAAAGATCTTCAGCTGTTAAAAACAGTGATTTAGTTCACATTTGTATTAGCAAACATCTAGATCCTTCATATTTTTTACATTAGCAAGTTGGAGGATATAGAGGTGCCCTTCAGAGTGTCTCCACATATCACTATCATTTCTCTGATGTTCAAAGGGCCAGTTCTAAGGCTTTCTCTCCAAACTGTTGAGAGATTGACTTATTTTCAATCCAAGAATGCATAATGATAGCAGTTACATGGAACTGCCTTATCTAACATTCCTAATAATATACTACAAATTATTTAGCTAACATTTGTTGACTTGTCCCCCTGACAAGTCAACACAGCTCAAAGTTCAAGTCACCAAAACAGCACCAGGCATTTGATTCACAGCAGTATTCAACACTCCCAGGTGTAGTGTACAACCAGACCAACAGTTCTACTGTATTTAAGACAGTCATGATTAGCTCCATTTGTGGCTGCCAATCTGGAAGAGGCAGGCAGGGGCCTGTGAAGGATCTTAAGTGAACTTTCAGCCACATTCTCCATAAGTCTGCTCTTATTTAGATAGCTGTGCAGATGGACATATCATAAAATATGCTCATGATCTGAAAATGTGCCAAAAGGAACAAGCAAGTCCTAACTTCGGTTTAAAGTCAAAGGTA
Organism: Propithecus coquereli; assembly: GCF_000956105.1. Taxonomy (NCBI): domain Eukaryota; kingdom Metazoa; phylum Chordata; class Mammalia; order Primates; family Indriidae; genus Propithecus; species Propithecus coquereli. The sequence goes on from NW_012150930.1 coordinate 419,166, forward strand.
GGAATATGGATATGATCCAGGGCAATGCAGTGCTAAGCAGACAGAGTGAAGAGACATTTAATGATTCATCTAACCAATTGGCTTTCAGGAAGGCTGTAAAGACACCAGCCCCTGGCACACTTGAATAGGGTTTGTTATTCATCCCCACCCCCCCCCCCACCAGTACTGTAGGCACTGAGACAAAAAGCAGGGAGTGGGCAAGTAAGACAAAAGGGTAATTGTGGTGTTATTTGGACACTACCTTATTCTGTTCCCCTGAGGTTAGAGAAATTGTTTCCTTGAATTACATAAGCTCATCTCTTTAAATTATATCGAGGATAAGATATTGCATTTTTCGTAGTCAAGTGAAACTACTTTCAACAAATCTTTATGCCAGAATTTTCTAAAGCTCCATTCCAGGCTTCATTCTAAAATTGGGAAAAGGCCTTTTTATGAAAATGGTTTTTAATGAATTACCACTCAGTAAAAATATTTCCTTTTTTTCCAAGCATCTTATCAGCAGTGGAAGTACTAAGGAATGATTTGAGAGCTTCCCACATACACACACAATGTCCAGTAGCCCCTTCCAATCCACCCCAAATAAAAACACAATCCAGTAAATCCACTGAACTGGTTACTGAACTACAGCTACAAGAAATTTCCCTGTTCCCTCTTCCTATCTGACAACCATCCCAAGCATGTCCTATATGGAAATTCTGTAATCTAGAAAGAAGAATGTCTTCTTTCTTTTCCTACTTTCTCTCCTTTCTCTATCTTTCTTAAAAGTTTTTCATTCCAAATAGGAAACCTTAACTAATTCCCTTCAAAGTCTCTAGGGTAAAGAGGTAGAGAAAGAAACAATTAGTTTAGTTTTTTAGTGACCATATCCCTAAACCTCAATGAATATTTTCTTTCCCTCCTTTTTTTCTTAGGATCTGTTCTTGAAGAGTAAAATGCAATATGAAATTTCCATTACTGTTACTAATATAATGTCACATAGTGACTCTAAGATTGTAATTAGAGAACAAACATATACTTACCAGTTGGGTCACTATGACTGTACTAACCTCCAATCTTTGAAAGCTGAGACCACAGTTCTGAGTATGTTTCACATGTTGTCCTGTTCCTTACCTGGTCCCAGTTCTTTGGAAGAGTGAAGCTCCTCTGTGTTTCTACAGCATTTTATTTGTGCCATTAATATATTATCTTATATATTCTATTGCAGTCAATTATTAATATGCCATGTCCCTTCCTAGCTCATGATCTACCTGAGAGCAAAACCCATATTTATCTTGATATGATTACCTTTTCGCACAAAGCTTATCAACATAGAAGTTACCAAAAATGTGATAAATGAATGAATAAAATAAATGAAGCCCACCTCTTATAAAAGGAACCTCTACGCCAAATTTGACAATCTTGGCAACTGGTTGCCTTTTGAAAGGAGGATAGGCAGGGTGGAGATCTAATTTGAAAAGTTGAGATAATATGAAATCAAAAATGAAGAAGGTAGACAAAAGAAATACTAATTTTTTCTAAAATCTCTATGAAATATCAGCATTATAACCTGATTAAATTCATATGTGTGGAGACATACTGTATTTTTAAAGGTATTCATCAGGACTGTGACAACTCTCAAAGTCTAGGTCTGAGAGCACTTGGCCTTCCAAGGGTTGAGCCTGGAGAAATGGAAAGAGCTACTAACTTGAGCCAACAGGTGTGATGAACTAGAAGAATCCAAAATAGTCCATCTTTCATCCTGGTTTCCTACGTCAGTGGACTCATTGGACATGATGAGGACTCACTGAGAAGAAAGAGGAAATGAGAACATAGCGGATTTCTCAAGAGAAGTCAGTCTCCTGGGTAAGAGGTACCTATTCACATTTTGGCTTCTTTCTCCAGCCTCCAGCATTTGAATCCAAATGACCATTCACAAAACCAACAGAATCATAGGCAAATTACCCACTCTGGACACTGTGTCTTATCAAACGCAAGTCTCAGCTCTCCAGAATAAGGCAGTACACATAGATCTCAATGTCTTCAATCTTTTACTCCCACATATGCAATGACTTCTCAAGGGGGACTAATCCATTGAGTAGAGTTTCAAGTCAACAGCTAGACACAATGCTGGTCAAGAAGTCAAGAACAACACCTGTATCCCTGGAAGATTGTCTTAAACTACTAAGACAATGTTAATGGATAAGAAATACTTTTCTAAAAAACTCTAGAAGAGAAGATGTAAAGTGTATGCAAGCTGGAACACACTTTCCTTTATCCCTTTCCGAGATAAATTTTTTAAAATAACTTTCAAGTGTTTATCTAGAGTCAGAGATAACTAAACTCTACCCATGAGAATCACCCTTAGTGGCAATATCACTGTAGGGACTCAGGAATCACACAAGTTTATTCTGCATCTTTTAATGCCAGCAAACTAAACATGAACACTAAATGTGAAAGAAAATTCTTAAGCTGATTTCAAATCACAGGCATATGTTTGGCTGGAAAAACATATTGAGGAACAAACACTTCAAAGGAAAATCCTTTAGAAATGGAATCACTGGCACCAGACCCATTGCCTGTTAAATTGTGTGACCAAAAAGACTGCTTCAAGAACCCTCAGCTCTTTACCCTTATAACCAAAGCAGGAATACTTGGAAGCAGTCCTGAAACCATAACTTCACTTGTGACACAATCCCTTTTCCATAACTCTGGCCAACAGTCTAACTTTCTAAGGAACCAAGAATCAAGCAACCTCTTCCTCTTGATGTAAAAAGGACTTCCCAAAGGTGATTAATTCTGATACAAATAGAGCACAAAACCAATCCACAGACACAACACTATTTTTGATAGTCATAATTCTAATATTTTTGAGTTATTTTCTCATAGGCTCATTTCTATCTCATCATTAGGATTAGTGTATATTTATATATGTGTATATATCTATGTGTGTGTTCATATACCCACATATATGTACCAAAAGAACTTCACTTCGGAACTTAAAATCGATGGCAATTTTTAAACCACATGGCAGAAGATTTGAGAGAAGTTTTGTCTTTGATATTCTTTCTATAAATCAAGTATATATTTAATTCTATGTGTTCATAGAATAAGCTTGGATGGAAGAAGGCAAACAGAAGATGGGAATAAATTCTCTCAAATTTTTTAAAAGATTTTTCACATGTAAAATCACAAATAAACAATAAACCATCTGGACAAAAACATTCTCAGTTGGAATATAAATTATACACATTAACATGTATTATACATTGAAAAGTTATTGTATATACACATGCACACTTCTGGGTATTTATGTGCCTAATAAGAAGACTACTTATAGTAGGATATTATTCCCATGTCTCTAGGTGCCAGAATTGAAATCATTTGGCAACAGATAATTTTCAGAAATCATTCAGAACCAATCCTTTTTGATATATTTTATGTGCATTAAATTGACCTTTTATTTGGAGGTATAAATTAGAAAACTTGTACTCACGGACCAAGAAAAGTTCTCTGTGTGCTAAATAGTCTCACTAGTATTTTCTGCACAAAAGCACATGGCATTTTCTCTGTTTAACTCTTCGCCAGTTTATGAGAGGCAGCTTTCTCCTTACATTTTTCTCTCCCGTGCGTATTCATTCAACCAGACAGCTGTGTTTTTTTCTCCCCTGATCTCTGGAAAGTCTGAGGCCTGGAGAATTTCAAGGTATCAAAAAATTTAGCAGAGACTCTCTAGGAGCCAAATAGCCACACTCCTAGTGTTCAGGAGCAACAAATGCTTTGGGTACCAAAAGCTGCAGGGAAAAGTGCATCCAAGCAGCAGTTGCATTGCATGCTAAAAGCAAAGAGTTGCTTCAACAAAGAGCAACTACTTCCACGAAGTACAGTCAGCGTCCCCCATTACCAGAACCACCACCTTCCAAAAACTGTCTCTTGATACTTGCTAAATGCTTACAAATGCAATCACTGTCCTGGAAGTCATCATCCTCTTCCCTGCTTAGATAATTCCTAAGGGGACATCATGACAGGAGCTCTTTGTGAACCTGTTAGATAATGTAGAGTGTTGGTTCTACTTTTACCAAGCGAAATGAAAAGCAAAGGAGGAAAATAGATGATATAAGACATTCCCAACCCAGGCTTGATTTTCCATTCTGAAGACTGGACAGTGCAAAGTGATAAAGACTTAACCCATTCTCATTACTCTCATAGGTTATCACCTCTAGGTCACCATTAGTTCCATGTCTCAGCAATTAGTTATAAAAATGGAAACCTCTCTGACCTCTGGTTTTCAGAATTTTTGAAACCAAAAAGAAATTTAGTCTCAAAGAATGAAGATAAAGACCAAACAGCAAAAGAAACGAGTTGTCTGGCAGACATTTTCTTCAGATTAACATTCATATCTTTGTCCTTGTTTGGTAAGCCTCACAGAAGATCTTGCATGCCCCTCTCTTTCCTGCCCTGTCCCTTTCCGTCACCCTAACCTCACCCCCAAGTTGGATTGAAACTCATCCATCTTATGTTCCCATAACATGTTGGTCAAACACTTACCACATCCTGCTGTAACTATATCATAACTGCATATGTCTTATCTGCCCCACTGCATAGCAAATTGGTTAAGATCACAGAATAAGTGTCATTCCACTTTTGTCTCCAATGTAACTTGCAATAAATATTTGTTGAATTAAATCAAATTGAAGATAATTAAAAGTTCTGAAAATAGTTGAATTCCTACTGCATGTATAGGATATTTATCATGAATAGTCTTTAAAGATCAAAGATGCCAACATGTAAAGTATATAGCAAAAACTGTGAGAGAGTGGCAATGAAGCTGGGGTAGGACAGATTAGGACTTGCTTTTTTCTAAAGAAAAAACACAGGATCATATTCATAAGCCAAGATAGGTTATGAATAAGAGACCTTATCATCCACGTGATTGAGAGCCTATTAAAAGCAAAATAGGGCCAGGCGCGGTGGCTCATGCCTGTAATCCTAGCACTCTGGGAGGCCGAGGCAGGCGGATTGTTTGAGCTCAGGAGTTCGAGACCAGCCTGAGCAAGAGCGAGACCCCCGTCTCTACTAAAAAAATAGAAAGAAATTATCTGGACAACTAAAAATATATAGAAAAAATTAGCCGGGCATGGTGGCGCATGCCTGTAGTCCCAGCTACTTGGGAGGCTGAGGCAGAAGGATTGCTTGAGCTCAGGAGTTTGAGGTTGCTATGAGCTAAGCTAATGCCACAGCACTCACTCTAGCCAGGGCAAAGGAGTGAGTCTCTGTCTCAAAAAAAAAAAAAAAAAAAAACATAGCATGGGGCCTTTCTGAACTAAATGGGTACAGCTACTATAGAGAAAGAGTTTTTGCCAATCACTGTGTAAAGAAAGAGAGAGAGAGAGAGTGTGTTAGTTTAGAGTAGTGGTTAAGATCTAAACTAAAAGGGTCTCCAAATGGCCAAATTGGGGAATATTTGAGCAACAAAATAAATAATTATATTAATGGATTATAACCCATAAAATAAGAATCCATGCAGTCCCTACTGATAAAAATAATGATGGCTTTTCTTTACAGTAGAAGTATAACTAATAAATATACAAGGCATGATGGAAATAGAAAACACAAAATGGCAAACGCCATCATTATAACTGTTTCAAGGCAAGTATCTTCAATAAATGCTAAAATCCGGGGCAAAAGTATGAGAAACAGGGAATTTATATTGTCTCAAAATGTCTTTTGACAGTAAATGAATGAGACAAAGTTCTTTAACAACTAAAACTCTGCATCCAGTAAGTAGTCCTGAAACATTGTCTTGAGAGACTGTATATACTTACTCTTGTTCAATACATTTTTAAAACTAAATTTTCAAATGACAAAGACAAAAATGATATAAAAGAAAACTGGCAGACACCACCTTAACCAAGTGATCAAAGTTAACATCACCAGCAATGGATAAAGCAAAATCATTTGCCTCTGATATGATGCACTGAGGAGGATACAGCATGACTTCTGTAATATTTTTGCCGAAACAATGCAAAATCTGAATTGAATCGTGAGGGAACATCAGACAAATACCGACTAAGAAACATTCAATGAAATAATTGGCCAACACTCTTCAAAGTGCCGTGGTCATAAAAGACCAAAAAAGAAGACCTTGCCTATACAGGTCTTCCTAGATTAGAGGAAACTAGGGAACCACAGCTAAATGCAGCACGTGATATCCTGGATGAATAAGCACTTTAGATTAGATAACATTATTGTAGCAATATTAATTTCCTTATTTTGATAACCATACTTTGGTTATATAAGATACTAATATTTGGGCTATCTGAATGAAGCATGTATGTACATTCTTTGAACTATTTTTGCAAAAAAGAAAGAAAAGGATTGTAGACTCCAGAACTATGCTGCCCAACATGGTGGCCACTAGCCACATGAGGTTATGAATTAAAATATGTTAGTCCAATTTGAGATATGCTGTAAGCATGAAATATATAACAATTTCAAAGGAGTTCAGTACATTATTTGAACTCCTTTTTTAGATTTGCTCTCAGGGCAACCACACTAGTAAACAAGTCCCATTACTTTATAATATGTGAAAGAGTTTTTTTATTTTGGGGGGGTTTTGGTTTGTTTTTTATTTATTTTTTAATTATAAATTGACAAAGTATAGTTGTATATATTCATGGAGTACAAAGTGATATTATGATTTATGAATATAATGTGGTTTGTGTTTTTTTTTTTTCAAAAGTCAATAGTACCCACATTGACCACATATCCCACTTTGTAGACTTGGTTCTTAACAACTTTGGGTTTATCCAAAAATTGAGCCTCTCCTGGCAAAATGATATTCAAAGGAATGTGTTCAGACTTAAAAAAAAAAAAAAAAACCACAAGTTTCATGATGGTCCAAAAATACTTTGATTAATAAATGCAATGTCGAAATAAGTAGATAGCTTCCCTCAAAAAAGCACTTTGAAACAACAACTGTATTTTAGATACATAGATTCTGAATTAAGTCAGATTACATTTTAGACACATTTTTGTATTTGTTATAACCTGCAAATTTTGTGAACCAGATGAATAGCAGTTTCTGCCTTTTTGTACTTGCAACATACAATTGCTACTCTTTACTTGATTTAAAAATACATGTATAAAACCTACTTCTAAACATTTTTAAAGCAAATATTTTATTTTATATCTAAACACATTTAAATATGTTTTTTTGCCTCTAAAGTGTGTATAGTACCTCTTGGGTTCACTGGGAGGACTCTGGAATTTCACAAAACCTGAGCTGGAAATTATAGTCCTGAACTAAGACTCCAGCAACACAGGATTATGGAAAGTCCTGGTATTATTTCAAGTCAGGATTTTCTTCCATATCCAATTTCACCCAAAGTCGAGCATTAGTCAGCCTGAACCTTTCATATAGCAGAAAGGAGATTTGATTAATGTGATTTCTTTGTAGAAAAATCTAAGAAGATTAAGGCACAATGATATAGGAAAAGCATGCCCTTTCTCAACATGACATTCTTCAGCACTATATAGAGGTCTGAAGATCTTTCTAGTCATTAGATTGTTCACACTAGCTGCATCTGAAAAGGAAAAAATCTATCATCAGGGAAAACTTTCAATTTTTCACATTTTAGTTTCCATCTCACGAACAGGTCAACAAATCTAGAGGGCAGTATCGATTTCACTCTATAACTAGGCAGGAAAGGGCATTTTTCAAGGAAACATTTGTAGATTGTTTCCCCATCCACCCCACCCCTCTTTTTGGGACTGTGTTTTGTGGTGGTCCTTGGGGAAAAAATTAGAACCTTCTAGATGACTTCTGTACTCAGTGAAGCACAATGCAAAATAAATCCAGCTGGGGTGATTTCCATTAACTATTTTCCATCTGTACATTCTGAAAATCTAATACTAACCAGGAGACATGCTTTTCTGATATAAGGAAATGAATTCAAAGCTGGTAAAAAAAAAAAAAAAAAGAAATATATATGTATCAAATATCATCTGCCTCTTCCACTTTTACTTTATATATGTTTGTGTGAAAAAATATACGTTGCAAGAAAAAAAATAAAATTAAAATACCTTTCCCTAGACCCTCTCAACTTTCAGAATATGGATATTATATTCCCACTGCTTTGCTCAAATGTAGACCATCTGAGAATGTGATAGATGAGGAAGTAAATTACTTTCAATAGACCATTTCCAAGGTCGTTTTCTCCTTAGACTATCCCATGTCAATTTGATGGATATGAATCTAAAGATTCAGTTACAATCGAGAGGCTACAGGGTCAGAATGTACTGTGCAGCCTTCTTTGTACATCTCAGGCTACCCAGCTAAGACACCTCAGAACTCACAACTTAAAGAACCCCTACTGTACCAGTCAGGTTCTCTTGATCCTGCACTTCTCTTCAGAAAACTGACAACCCACACTAGGCTACCTAAATAGACACAAAAACAATCTTAGTTTGGGGGGGGTGGGCAGGGGAGGGAGAAGAAACCAATAAACCTAGTATTTAACATCCATATCCTCAAATCCAATTTATACTGTTATATGATGGCACAAACATTTAACCCCTGACTTTTAAAACAATACATGTTTTTTGGTTTTCTGCTTGTTTGTTTGTTTTAGAGACAAGGTCTCACTATTTTGCCCAGATTGGAGTGCAGTGGCTATTCACAGGCACAATTATAGCACACTGTGGCCTTGAATTCCTGGCCTCAAGCGATCCTCCTGCCTCAGCCTCCCGGGTAGCTGGGACTATAGACATGCACCACCACACCCAGGTATGATACAGGTTTTTGATAGTCACTATTATCACAATCTTTATAGCCAAGTAGAACACACTACTCGTATGTTAATTAAATAGTCAGTTACATTAAGAGCTACTTCTAGTTTTGATTCATGAATCCTAGGATAGGTAAAATAGGAAAAAAAACTACAGCATAACTCATCATAGAGAAAATAATGTGGTTATTTGAATAGAGAAGGGACTCACTAAAACTCAGTACCTGGTCTAAAGAAAAATCGTAAAATTTTGCTCTTAACATAACATAGAAAAGATATATAAAACCAAAAGTGATCATACTTAATAGGAAAACAACATCTAGAATGAGTCAAAGATGTTCTTATAATACATCTCTAGTGGTTGAACCACATGACATTGTCATTTTTAAAGAGCAAAAGTGGTCAAGTACCAGCAATTTCATATGTTTCCATCTAATACTTATTATAATACCATACTATAATTCAAATTAGATCCAGAGCTCATCTATTAGATACTTTTTTCCATTTCCACCACCATCTTTCACCTGGAAAATTTCGATAGCCTCCTAACTGGTCCCCTGCTTCTACTCTCTTCTACAAGTTACTCTCTTTCTACAGCCAGAGTGATCCTTTTCTAACCGTTTGTTTAAGTTTAATATACATACATAAAAGTGTGCAAATCATGAGTATACAGTTTGATAAATTTTCAAAAACTGAACACCTCCACGTAACCAGTGCTGAGATCAAACAACAGAATAGTCACATAAATGGACTCATGCAATGCGTCCTTTTTTGCATTTGGCTTTTTCACTCAACATTTTATTTGAGTTGACATGTTGTTTCATGCTGTAATGGACTGTACAGCAACAAAGCATTCATTCTGATTGCTCTATAACATTCTATTGTATGAATATGTCACAATTTATTCTACTGTTGATGAACCAGAGGGAACTTTTTTAAATGTAAATAAGATCTGATCATTTCCTCATTTAAAACTCTTCATTTGCTTCACCTTTTATTTAAAAGATCCCAAGACCCAGGAGTTTGAGGCTACAGTGAGCTATGATCGCACTCCAGCCTAGGCGACAGAGGGAGACCCTGTCTCTAAAAATAAAAAAATAAAAATTGAAAAATCCCCCCCCCCAAAAAAAAAAGATCCCAAGACCTTACCTTGGCACTAGCCCACATCTCCTAGTCACCTTACCACCCTACCCGCCACCTCGCCGCCCCCATGCTCTAGCCACACTGCCCTTCTTTCTATTCCCTCTCTCTGTTACCCCCTAAGCTCTTTTCCACTCCTGAGATGTTCTTCCTGGCCACTACCATCCTATCTTCTACCCACCCAATTCAAAGCCAAATTTACAGGACTAGCTCTGCCTCATCCCTCAGCTTAAATTGATACCATCTTCTTAGGGATGCTTTCCTTAGCCTTCTTCCTTGGAATCCTCCCTTACTCTATTTCACACCAACCTGCTCGCTTCACTTTGACTCTTCACTTTGGCTCTGAGAGGAAAATATTGAGGATAAAATGCCTACATTATTGATAACAGAGAGAAATATAATTCAGTTCTTTTAAAAGCAGAGCTCCACCCAGGGTGGGAAAGGAAGATTTAATATCTAGAGCACAGCCAAACCTCAATTCATGAAATCAATTCAATCAATTTGATAGAAACATCATGCTAGCTGGTTATCCAATATAGAGTTGTTAGGGTTTTTTTAATGAGTAACAATTTTTCATTTTTCAATTTGTTGCTTTGGCATCATAGCCAGTCAGAATGAGAATTAAGGGCTCTAAGAGGTCCACAACTAGAGAAATGTTGAGACCAAAGTCTTATATTTCATCTCCAAATTCCTAAGTAGACTTCTAAGGTGCCCTGCGAGATGACTATGAGAGTGTTTCCTGAAGTCAAAGTGGCACCAACTTCCCACAAACCTATGAAGAGTTCCAAGAACAAAATCACTTCATCTGAAAAAAGGGAGGTTTTATATGGAAAGTGTTTACAATGTTTTCTACAATGTACAGATGTTTCTACAGAGAAAAATGAAGCAAAATTTTTACTCAGCTTTTCAAAACTAAACCAGAGTTTTCAATCAAGCAACTAGAGAAAGTAAACCAGTGCATTTATGCAATTTGCAAGTCCTAGACATTTCTAATTAAGCAAAGAAAAGTGGTATCCGAAAAAAAAAGTAATGTATTTTTAAAAGGTAATAGGGAAATTAAATGTGCTCAGTTGAGTTTAACTTCTTCATAAAATAAGCTTCTTATACTGGTAAGAAATGGGTCATAGCAATAAAAGTATGCTGTAAATTCAACTTGACAAATGAGAAAATGAATTCCTGAGGGTAAGGCCTATTAAAGGAATATTTTAATTTAATCAAGCAATGAATATTTTGGAGTAGGAGTAGCTTCTATACATGCAAGAAGCTGCCTTACATATTTTAATGAGGTAAAGCATAGTATTAGTTAATGTAGTAACAATGTGCGCTATTACTAACTTTTCAGCCATAATATAGAAAGATCAAATATTTAATATATAAAAAAAGTTAGAGCTCTATATAGAGATACCAGCTTCTAACATTTGCTTATAAACTTCAAAATTCAATAACGTGTCATGCCCACAATTTAAAGACATGTGCAGAGCATTAGTCATTTCAGTGAACAGAAAATCAACTTGCTTCTTCAGCATAAAATGTGATATGATGCCACCTTATGGTTGGAAATTAAACCTTATGGTTTAGGATGATAAACAATCATTTTCAGACGTACTTTCTCAAATCTCTGGAGAAAAAGACTCTGAGTACTACTAAACCTGTAAAATTCACAAATCTAAATACACAGAACAAACCTAAAGCAGAGAAGAAAGTATAAAATGCAAATGTGCAATGTCTGGCACATAGGAAGAGTGTCTATTTGGATAGCATATCATCTAGGGGACTGCTTATCTGTATGCCCATTATAGATATTTTCATAACAAATTTCATTTGGGTTTTTCTAGCTTAACTAATTGTTCTTTACTTCCAAGTTCATAAAAACGACAAAAATATGAAGTGAAACTAAGTGAAAATTTTTGGAATTAACCATGTGTAGTTTACTAAGTATTTGGTTGAATCATATGAAAGTTCCATTTTTGTGGGTCTAAAATTGTCAAATATTGGAAATTCCATATGATTTCTTCCTGAGTTACCTTAAGCATAAATGTGAATTTAACAAAGTCAAATAATAAATATTAATGTAAATGTAGTATATAGTCCAATATTAAGTGTCAATCCCTCCTCACTAAACTACTGGTGAAGCCCTTGTACAGGAGAAGCCTGGCTTGGTCCTTCCCGAGTATCCTTCACCATTGGCACTCCCCTGAGACATACTGATCCTCTCTTCGGGCCTCACCATAACTTCATATCCTCCACTGATCCACCGTTCACTTCTGTTCCAACTTTAAAGTGGAGCATCATTATCAATCAAATTCTTGTGGTCCTGGTTAATTCTGTTTCTATTTACAGTTGAAAAAAACCAGGAACTGGCTGGGTGCGGTGGCTCACGCCTGTAATCCTAGCTCTCTGGGAGGCCGAGGCGGGCGGATTGTTTGAGCTCAGGAGTTCGAGACCAGCCTGAGCAAGAGCGAGACCCCATCTCTACTAAAAATAGAAAGAAATTAATCGGACAACTAAAAATATATAGAAAAAACTAGCCGGGCATGGTGGCACATGCCTGTAGTCCCAGCTACTCGGGAGGCTGAGGCAGGAGGATCGCTTGAGTCCAGGAGTTTGAGGTTGCTGTGAGCTAAGATGACGCCACAGCACTCTAGCCCAGGCAACACAGTGAGACTCTGTCTCAAAAAAAAAAAAAAAAACAGGAACTTTGGGAAATGCAGATCTCCTTTACTGCATATTCTATAAAATACTGTTTCCAAAATTATTTGTCATCTCAGGATTGCTATAAAGTCTTGAGGATAAACTGACTTCCAGTGTGAAAGCTACCTAAAAAGTTTCTCCCTTATTCTGAAGTTCTTTCTCTTGTCACAGTACTAAATATTCTTCTTCCTTCCCCTTTCCCCAGCAATGGCAACTATGGTTAAAATTCCCCCAGAGACTTTAAAACTGAAGTTTGTAATACTCGAATTTGTTGAATCCTTATCATACATGTAGGTTATTCCATCTTAGCAGTAAATTTTTGGAAAATGTTATAGGAAAGTTACAGAAACTAATTCACTTGTAAATCAGACTCTATTTAAAGAGCTCCCATGTATATAAAATTATTGCAAAATTCAGGAAATCAAATGTAAAATGTTAATATTAGGGGAAACTGCATGAGGGGTATATGGGAACTCTGTAATATCTTTGCAACTTTTCTATATATCAACACAAGTTTATTTAAAAAAAAAAAACAGTTCAGGAAATAGGAACCAAAGTCACAGGTGTTACTTTGTCTTCTCTCTACCAGCTTTACCAGATTGTGGTTTCTTCTCCCTCCTTGGCACATTTATTAATATTTATAAATTCTATTCACATGGGCTCCCTTACATCTGTTAAGGAATTGGAGCTGTCCTCTTACTCCTGAGGAGAAAAGCCAGTTCAATGGCTCCTGGTTTGAAGTCTCCTGTTCAAATGCCAGTGTAGATAGGGACATGATTGCTCTGTGACCTCAGCCAGGTCTCTTCCCTCTCTGGGCTTTGTTTTCATCTTATTCCTAAAGGGACAGACAATACTTACCTCCCACATATAGTAGGAAAAAAAAAGGAAGTTTAAAAATTTAATTTCAACATATTATTTACAGAGGAAAACCATTTCTAAGTAGCAGTTTTATACATAATACAGAATGTTAATATCTACTGTTTTTGTCAGCCTTACATAGTAGATTCCTTGGGGTATATTCTGCTCTTTGAATCACCGTAGATACTCTTGAGTCCCTTCACAAAAAACGATGCCAATCCTTACCTCTAAAGTTTTCATCCAGAAATTTCAGATTCATTTATAATAGCTTTTGCAGCTACCCATGAGTACGTCGATATTAACAATGCACCCATTTTCCTTTCCTAAATATTTGTTTTACTTCTAATAGAGCACAAGGACCTAAAAACCTACCTTTAGATTGTTTACATTCTGAGAAAGGACTTGTGCCCAGAATCACATAATAACACCTAGACATTTATTCAAGGGCCAACATATACTCTCCCATTTGGCTGCCATTTCACTCCTGCCGCTCTCTCTGTTTAACCTTTTGGCTCCGTGAGGGAAGTAGCAGAAGCCACAGCATGAGGAACCGGGGTTCTTAGAAGTCACTGAGATCAAAGGGGTCCACCCTGCATGAACAGCATTTCTCTCTTCCTGGGCAGTTTTTGCTACTGTTATCTGGTGGGGAGAGGAGGAGAGAGAATTTTTTTTTTTTTTTTTAATCCCAAGCTGACAGCTTCAGTGGAGGAATTTAGAGATTTTACAACTAGAAAAAATGCAAAACTTAATGGTTGCTGGTGATATATGAAGACTTCTATAATAAGGAGCAAGACAGAGCCTAAAGATTCTTACCTTGAGTGGAATACCACCCAGACTGTGGATGAGGAAATCTATTTAACTAATACTAGCTTTCTGCCCTCCTCTTTCTTCTAACTGAAGATTTGCTTTTGTTAGGAAATGATGGAACTTTTCTTTCCTACAGGCCCAGACTATGTATCACTGAGCCTTGAGAAACTGAGATATCCCGACTTGTGACCTTCAAGAGCTCCTCCCAACCCTTTGCAACTCCAAGAGACATTCCCACTTTACAGAAAATACTCAGGAACAAGCATCAGCCCGTCCCCAGGGGACCAAGGAGGAGAAAGTGCTTCTACCTTAGGTTCAAGAGAAAAATCTGAGCCCAGCCCTTCATCCCCTTGCCCAAGGCTGACTGTACAACTTCTTCATCAAAAACATAGCAACAACCATCACCGTATGGAGGGACCTAAATACAATCAGAATTTAAGGATATGACAAAGTTCAAATATATGAAAATTTAGAGCTGTGATGTCTAATACATTAACCACCAGCCACATACAGCTACTTAAATTTAATTTCATTTAAATTAAAATAAATTAGAAATTTAATTCCCCATTCATACTAGCCAATAATAGCTATTGTAATGGACAGCCCAGATATGGAGCATTTCCGTCATTGCAGGAGGTTACACTGGACAGACTGATATAGATAGTACAGAGAAGTACAGTTGGACTCCTCAAACTCTGCTTTATCATCTTTCATTCCTTTTAGTAAACATTCATTGAACATTGCCTTCCTGCAAGACATTGGACAAGGTGCAGTAGAGCATATAAAGATGAATATGGCTGTAACTGCCCATTAGGAGCTTATATTTGAGATTTACAAATAACTAAATATAAGTAACTAACTATAATATAAGACAGAAATCCATACTGTCAGGGAAGAGCAAGCAAATTATTGTGCTTATGCAAGAAGGGATGTATGAAACCATTTCACACTGATCTTTAGCAGTCCCAGAATTCCAGGATAATGAACACTGTCCTGACTGAGAAGCTGCACGTTTCCATGCTGTCAGCTCCACAGAAACAGCATTTGGAAGTGTTCCATCACTACTGCTTTGAAAACCGGTCCAAAGCAAAATTTACTTTGGTGAGAAGAGGACATAGGAAACATGAGAGGCACCATGTACTAATGGAAAGAGCACAAGACTGGAGTCAGAAGACCTGTTTGAGAGCCAGCTCTATCCTTCTAAACTGTGTGACTGTGAGTAAGCCACTTCACTTCTCTGAGCTTCAGGAGCCTCATTTTCAAATCGGAAAAAATAATCCCTACCCCATCTGCCCCATCAGTGAATACTGCAAAAATAAATGAGATACTGAAAGCACCTCAGAAATAGTAGAGTGCTATATTATCACTGAAAGTAACATGAAACTTTAGAGGGTATGTAAATCCATTGAAGTCAAGTAAATTTTGAATTGCATGTGGAAGGTTCAAGTTCTACAGAGGGAATGCAATCAAATTCTCAACCTGTAAATCTATGTTTAGATTTAAAAGCAAAAATATACACTCCCTGTCAACACCCCTATGTCTTCTATGGGAGCCACAGCCAGCCCAAGTTCACTACATCTTAATCCCAGAGGACAATGTATGTCATGCCAGCATGGAAGTGGCCATAGCATCAATGATGAGCTTACCTTGAATGACAAATAATTTTTAATTTCCTGGCTAGGGCAAGTCAACCAATAAATGGGAAGATGGTATAAGCCTGTTTGATATGGAGAATAGAATGGATCAGTGGGATCACTGCTATGCTGTACAAATGGGAGGAAAGGAGGCCTTGGAACAATTGCTAGATATGTGTTCTGTTGATTTCACGAAGAATTTTAATAAGAATTTCACACTCTGTAACCACAGGCTTTTGAGTCTGTCCATGGAAATGCTAAATGCTTCTGTAAACGTAAAATGACACCACTTTTACTTTCCTGCAACTTCCAGCAATAGCATGGGATGATTTCTGTTTCAGCAGAGAGTATGACTAGATTGGGGTTTTTTCCAGATGTACAAGGAATGGTTTCAATTACCTGGTGCCATGCCTTCATTTCTGAGCACCCCCTTGAACCTATTGGGCTTGGCAGTTCCAGCAAAAGAGTGGAACCATGGAGGGCGCCATCCAGCCATTCAAGCTATGGTTATACCATGCTCTCACCATGTAGCTGGCACAGAGTCATGCATAATAGAATAGAAATGCTTAGGCTGGGATGCTAGGCACCAAACAGCATAAATTTTAAACAAGGAGGTCTAAGGTTAAAATAATAAACTTTAAATGATGTATGCCACATGTGACATTTTGGTTCCAGACGTAACAAACCCAAACCAAAGTCTTTTGCTTGACAATTCCAAAACAATATTACTTTCCTAGGTTTCTGATTTTGATTTTGCCTCAATTGTTCACAGATTACACTCTGGCAAACTTGGAGACAAAACAGTACTGTTTAAAATGCACATGCTGGGAAGCCTGCATGACGATCTGCACTAAATCATCCCTAAATTCTTTGTTACTGTGGTCACTTAACCATTTCCACAAATGTGGCATGGGCTTTTTCTTCTGGAGGAAAATTTTAAATAATCACTAGAAGTAAGTAGTACAGTGAACTCTCCCCATCCCTGAATAAAACAATAGACATTTGTTCTAATATAATTGACCATTTATCCCAGATCTCAGCAATTTATGGCTCAACTATCTAAAACTGAAATTGCAACATTTTAATAGCAAATTATAGACTTACCAGTCATGGAAAAGTCCGGAAGTGGGTTCCAAAAAGTCCAAACTTTGGTATGCATTTCATAACTCAGTTGAAAGATCCAATAGTCTTTTCTTTTCTTCCCTATTTTGAAATTCTATTTTTAAATTATTTGGAAGACTTTGAAGCACATTTTTTATCTTCGAATGTTTTAATCTTAATGTCCTTAAATTCAGGCATATAAAACAATCATGGGAATAACTGTTATGTAGTTTTCTCTTCTATCACTATATCTTTGTGAGGAAGGTAAGTTATTGATAACCCCCCTCAAAGCTAGTATGAGACCCAAGATAGCACAAGGGATTAGTAATGAAGTCAAATAACGGTGACTATCTGGGGACTTGAAGTCCTCCTTATTTGAAAATATAGCAATGGCTTATTTCATACTTCGGTTGAACTACATAAGCATAGGTAAATTTGTAATAAACACATTATATAACATAATAAAATATTTAAAAAGCAATGAGAAAGCCAACCAGACTGTTCTTAAATTACAGTTATTATATGCTAGGTGGCTAAATGCTTTTTTTCACCTCTTCAGTAAAACTACTTAAAGGCAAAATAATATACCAGTGGGGCACGAGCAAAAGTGGAGAAACATAAAAATCAAATGTAATCCAGGAATATCCAGAAGAAAGCTAATGGAAGCAATGCACTATGGGAGAAAAGTCAAAGGGAGTCAAATGACTGTAGAATTTTAAAGCTAGAAGGACCTGAGAGCTCACCTGTTCTACCCCATCATTTTACAAATGACAAAAATGAGACCCAGATCAGGAACTGGCCTAAACTGAGGACAGAGTTTGAACCACAGTCAGTCCCCTCCTCCTATTCAACCAATGCTCTTTCTCCTAGATCCTAGTCGTCAGTCCCAGTTCTGACCATGATACCGAGTTGTCTGAACACTGTGCAAATCACAAAATCCTTCCCTACCTCTTATTTCTTCTCTGTAAAAGCAGAATAACATTAACCGCCCCATCATCTTCATAAGATGATTGTGGTATATAATTATATAGACAGTTAGCATAATAAAGTTATACACTCAAAAGAATAAAAAGGAAACATCAAAGCAGTTTGTTTTTTTAAAGATCATTTGAAGTTACAAGTAGATAGGAAAGTCTCAAAGTTTAAGGCCCTAAAGAAGGCCAGAGTCAGTAAATCCACAAACCAGTCATAAAACAAAGATATTTTATCCTCTTTCAGATGCTTTTCCAAAGTTATCCAAGCCAAAATGATCATGGAGAAGAAAAGAAAATCCTGGAATCTGAATTAATAGGCATTAGACATTTGAAACAAGGAACTGCAGTAAATGTACAGATTTAAATTTGGGAATTTTCCTTTGTCTTCTCATAGTTATTCATAATATAGGCAATATCATTTGCAAGCAAAGAAAAATATTCTTTACTGATGCCAGCAAACATTCTTTGTAGCAAAACCTTACTAATGAACATCTTCTCACCAGTGGGTCCCTACCTCCTACCAAGAAGAAAAACAAATTAATTATTTTTCTTGAATTTTTTCAATTTTTATATTATCTTTTATATATTAAGCAAAAAGATGACTGAAAGTCTATAAGCCCTTTAAATCATGTTTTATTGTGCTTTTCTTCACCTAGTCATATTATAGGAAGAAAGAGACCATTCTTACTAGCACCTCTTTATGAAAGATGGCAATATATGACCACTTTCACCTCAAATTATATTGAAGAAATTGGCACAGAAATAGATTATTGGCTTATTTTATCATAATCAGTATGCTTATGATGATTAAAGAAAATAGAGTTCTGCATGATCCTGTGCCTAGAAGGCTCCTTTGCACACAGGAAAGCCATGTCCTTTTCTGATATATTCATGTCTTTATATCCTAAGAACATGGAAATGAGCATAGATTCCAATGATTCCAGTTATAAGCAATGTGAACAACCAATAAGTTGTTTAAAATCAAGGTCAATTAGAAATGAGTTCAACAATGAGCCATTTTTATAGGCCACTACTATACGGAGAGAAGGATTCTTTTTTTTCTCAGATTTACCTTCTTTTATTTTTATGAATATATAATAGTTATACAAGGAGGAGGGGATTGATTCTTCAAAGTAGAGGCCCTATGATAGGGTACTGGGAACTAAAAGTGGGAAAGGACTTTCACTTCTGGTCATGACAGAGAAAACTTTCTTCTTCAACAACTATAAAACTTGACAAGACATATGAAATAACTGTTTTCAGATGTTGGACAACAGGCAAAATCTGGTCCCTGAGGGAAGGGAAACAAGATGAGCCTAGAAATACTTTACAAACCTGTGCATAGGGTGCTGACGAAACAGAGTTAAGAATTCAGGGCCACCAAGACAACTGGAATTCATGGGACATGGCCCTGGAGAGAAAGGGCAATGTACTCTGTATAAATACATAATTCCAAGTTGAGAAAAGTGCTATAAATGAATGAATAGGAGTTCCAGAAATCTGCATAGGGGTCCCCTTGAGTCTTTGGCTGAATACTATGCAATAGATGCATTGAAAAAGACTCCACAAAACCAAGGAAAGAACAACTACAGGGGAACTGTGGGCTGAACAATACTGGAGATCCCACAGGACGTAGAAATGTTCAAGTTTCAACATGTCAAAGTGGCAACTTCACTAAACACTCTGAGCATTCAACAGGCCCTAGAAAGACCATGCCTTAGGAAAAAGATTACTCTAGCCCTAGTAAAGGTATTCTACACCTTCCCTAAAAAACCTGAAAAACAAGCCTTGAAAGGATCAAACTAATGGCTGTTTTGCCAAGCATATCATGTAAATCCCTTAGGAATACAAGGTGTTAACTATGCGGCTTGTCATTAAGTCAAGGCCAGTATGTGTTTATGCTACATTAGGTATAAAAAATCTTACTCCAGATCTACAGGCCAAATCCTAAGTGACCAAGAAGTGAACTGGATGGAAAATACATGTGGACTCTGTGTTTTTTCTTATTTGGTATTTTTTAAAATCAAGTCAGAAGGTATGGTTTGCAGATTCAGCAAAGTCTCACAAGGAGATCCCAAATCAATCAATGGACTTCATTGAGCAACCTTGAAACCTATCTCAGTATTTTCAGCAATTCCTGAAACACTCGTCAGTGGCACACCTAAATGTCTTTCTCCTAATAATACTAATATTTAGAGTGTTCGTTGGTTAGTGGCAATGTACTGAGCTCTTTATGTATATCATCTCATCTCAACAACTTGAGGAGGTGGGATTAATATTATTCCTATTTACAGGTGAGAAAACAGAGGCTTGAAGAGGTCTGGTATAATGTGCTAAATGTCACACAGGTGGTAAAGGATAGAGGAAGGTTTCTAACTCACAGCTGTAGGATTCCAAAGCTAGGCACTTATTCACACTCAACCAATTCTCTCTGCTTAGATTGAACATACGGAGTCTGCTCTCAGACACTCTCAGAATCCATTCCCACACAAAAATTGCCACAAAAACACAGCAATCAGGTAAGTAAATAAATGCCAGACTTTCCTTTATGCTTCTTGCCTGATTTCTTCCTCTCCAGGCAGCTGGGGCAAACTAAATTGTATGAATTTTTGTTTTGATCTGAGCATGGGTGAGGGGGTATGGTAGCATTTTTAAATTATGGGGTCTGAAAAACTTTGTTGTGGTATTTTTATCAAAAATGGCAATTTGCAAAGGAGGCCAAATTCTTCAATACAGTCTGCTCTAAACTCTCATCTATAATTTTACTCTAAACATAACTTTCCCTATTGGTTTGGCTAATCATTTAAAGATGGTATAGACATTCTTAAACGTTTAGATTTTCCTGAAAGACCTGACTCCTACAAATGTCACAATGTAACTTTAAACAAGTCAGTGAATCTTCCTGGGCCACACTTTCTTTGTCCATAAAATAAGAACTTTAAACTACATTGATTTTCCCTGAATTACATACCACAAGATACTAGTGCTTAGAAATATTACCTTCGAAAAATAAGTTGCAGGTCAAATAAGTAGGAGGACAGCTACAAACAAAAGTCCACCTTTAGAGATTCATAATCTATTTTTTATTTCAAAATATTAAGGGGATACAACTGTTTTTGTCACATGGATAACATTTGTAATGCTTAAGTCAGGGCTATTAGTGTGCCCATCACCTGAATAGTGTTCATTGTACCTGTTAGGTTGGTTTTCGCCCCTCCTCTCCTCCACCCTTCCGCCCTTGATTTCCAATGACTTTTACTTCTCTCTGTGCCCATGTGTGCCCATTGATAGGTTCCAGATTATTAGAGAATACATGTGATGTTTGTTTTTCCATACCTGAGATACTTCACTTAGGATAATGGTCTCCAGTTCCATCCAAATTGCTGCAAAATACATTAATTCATTTCTTTTTATGGCTGAGTAGTACTCCATGGTATATATTATATATACCACATTTTCTTAATCCACTTTTGAATTGATGGGCACTTACATTGATTCCACATCTTTGCGATTGTGAATTGTGCTGCAACAAACATTTGAGTGCAGGAGTCTTTTGGATAGCATCATTTCTTTCCCTTTGGCTACATATCCAGTAGTGGGATTTCTGGATCAAGGGATAAGTCTCTATTCATTTCTTTGAGGAATCTCCATACTGTTTTCCATAGAGGCTGTACTAATTTGCAGTCTTGCCAACAGTGTATAAGCATTCCTTTCTTCCTGTATCCATGGCAGCATCTGTTATATTTTTACTTTTTAATAATAGCCATTCTGACAAGGGTTTTAATTTCTATTTCCCTGATGATTAGTGATGTTGAGCATTTTTTCATATTTGATGGCCAATTGTCTATCTTCTTTCGAGAAACTTCTGTTCATGTCTTTTGCCCACTTTTTAATGGGGTTGTTTGTTCTTTTCTTACTGATTTGTTGGAGTTATTTGTAGATTCTAGATATTAGCGCTTTATTGGATATATGGTTTGTATTTTCTTCCATTCTGTAGGTTGTCTATATGTTCTGTTGATTATTTCCTTCATTGTGCAAAAGCTTTTTAATTTAATCAAGTCCCATTTATTTGTTTTTATTATTGCTGTAATTGTCTTTGGGGTCTTAGTCATAAATTCTTTGCCTAAGCCAATGTCTAGAAGAGTTTTTCCTACACTTTCTTCTGAATTTTTATGGTTTCATACCTTAAAGTCTTTTATCCATCTTGAATTCATTTTTGTAAATGGTGAGAGATAGTGGTCTTGTTTCATTCTTCCGAATATGGCTATCCAATTTTCCCAGTACCGTTTATTGAATAGGGCTTCTCTTCCCCAGTGCATGTTTTTGTCTGCTTTGTAAAAGATCAGCTGGTTGTAGGTAGATGATTTTCTTTCTGGGTTCTCTACTCTGTTCCACTGGTCTATGTTTTTATTTTTGTACCAATACCATGCTGTTTTGGTTACTATAGCCTTGTAGTATATTTTGAAGTCTGGTAATGTGATGCCTCCAGATTTGTTCTTTTTGCTTAAGATTGTTTTGGCTATTCAGGCTCCTTTTTTGGTTCCAAATGAAGTGCAGAATTATTTTTTCTAAATCTGTGAAATGTAACATTGGTGTTTTGATGGGGATTGCATTGAGTCTGTGAATCACTTTGGGTAGTATGGACATTTTAACTATGGTGATTCTACCAATCCATGAGCATGATATGTTTTTCCATTTGTTTGTGTCATCTGTAATTTCTTTCCTCAGTGTTTCATAGTTCTCCTTGTAGAGATCTTTCACCTCCTTCATTAAGTATATTCTTAGGTATTTTATTTTCTTTGTAGTTCTTGTAAATGGTACTGAGTCCTTGATTTGACTCTATGCTTAACTGTTATTAGTATATAGAAATGCTACTTATTTTGTAACCTGAGACTTTGCTGAATTTACTTATCAATTCCAGCAGTCTTTTGATAGAGTCTTTAGGGTATTCTAGATACAAGAGGAGGTTGGCAGACTCCTGTCTCAAAGTACCAATGTCCTGTTTCTAAGAAGAAGTACAGAGCTTTTAAAGATTCTGATTCATCCCATCTTTGGCTAAGACAATCTCATGACGTCCACCCAGACTCATCCCATCTTTGGCTAAGATAATCTCATGACCGCCATCTAGGCAATTCTCTGGAGCCATTTTTTGTGGCACAAAGAACAAAGACACTCTCCTGCCTCTCCTGACCAATCCTGCTTGGTCTGAAGCAGGGATATAGTTTATAGTTCTCAAAAAAGTTGAGAGGGTTTTGAAGAGACAGAAAACATTTTTACCCCTTTTCAGGCCATTTTCTCTGTACATATTCCCCATTGTCAATTTTTACCCTTCCATATCTATGGGAGGAAAGGCAACATAGTCATCAAGCTACGTCCTACTGAATTGGGGCAATGTTTTAGATTTAAGGTTTATACTTATTTATGTCATTACAAGGTTTTGGCAGCAGATTTACCACAGATTACCAGGTGAAAAAGGGCATAAGCAACAACTACAGCTGTGAGGATTAACAAAGCAAGATGGAAGATACTCAATAAGAGAGATTTTAACCCACGTGGTATCTAAGACACCAGTAGAACTGTGAGTTGTGATCTCTTTAATATACTATGAACCTTTGAATGTATGGCCATTGTTGATTCTCCCACTCTAGTTTCTTTTGGTCTCTTATTGGTACCCTTTGGTCTGATTTCCTATCAATTATCCTACATACATCCTGTTTCTCAACATCCTCTGCATGGTGTTTCTGGGAGGCACTATTACTGGTAATTAGCTTCTGACAATGGTTTAGAATCAGTTTAGAACAAGAAGTGAAGAATAATCCTCCATCCATAACTGAAAAACAGCACTATGCCTAGATTTATGGTTTTGAAAGGCCTTGAGATGTTTTCTCATGTGTGCCACCCACAGGATTTCCTTCTAAAGTCCGAACTTGGTTTTAACATCCCATAGAATACTACAGTTGGATAGGAAGCCTTCAAAGGTTTTGGGAGTCTGCCAGTTTCTAAAAGGTTTTTATTGGCTGCAAGTTATGATTGAAATTATCTACTTGATGTTCAGTTTAATATGTTAAGAAAGATTTCTAAAATGGGCTGCCTTAGGTTTTGCAGTGCTATCTAGAATAATAATGTAAAAACTGTACACCAGTGTGTGAGACAAAAGATAAGGTCAGAGGAAAATTGGTCAAGTTACCCCCCAAAAATTTTAATAACCCCTTATATGTTTTTTTCACACATATTCTCCCCCTACCTTTCACCTCTGGTGTCTATTATCCCTGCATATGGGGTTTCCAAGTGTGGTTAAGGGATTCTGACATGTGTATGCATGTAACACATATATGTATATATAATATATATATATGAGTTGCTGGCACGTGAGACACATTATATCTCCAACCTCACTGAAGAAGAAAATATATTTTGGAGGAGAAAACTGATATTTGCATATAGATAGATACCTACACATCAAATGCCCAACTTACTATTCCTTTGATCATCCTGAGTCCCTGCAGCGAAGGTATACACAGCATCACAGACCATTTTTTCTCCATCTAAGGAGTTCTAGTTTATTCCACGACTTGAAAAGTGAAGCACATCATGAGTTTTCACAAAGTAAAAACCTTAATGGGTATGGAAATGCAGTACATTGTCTTCAAATGAACCAAACAGGTCACATAGGAGAGTACATTTAAGAAATCTGTGATAAGGTATTGACTGAGAAGATTAAATGATCCAACTTGATATTTCTACAAAATCGAATTCAAAGGGCCAAGGCATCATTCCAGTAAATCAAGTTGAAAAGGAAAGAGGCTTATTTTTATAATCCATCTTTTCTCAGTAAGGTTGGTTTCTATAGCCACAGGCTTGTCAGCCAGCTGGTCTCTCTAATGATGACCCTGGGGAGGCAACAACATTGGTCTACATTTCTCCATCTCTATTTGCAAAATGCAGCCAAATTCTAGAAGTTGTCTGAAAAGGAGACTCTTTTGCCAGAGAGGGTGATCCTCAACTCTCTGGCCAGCAATATCCTCAAGAAAAGGGACAGACAGCAAATCTTTGTTTGCCTATAATCCAATACCACTGTGGGTAGCAGTAATAGAGCCATAGAATTCCCTTTAGTCTGAGGAAGAACTAAAACAAATCCACCACCTTATCAAACAACTCAGATGTTTTGTCACTAATGCTCAGAAGTCCCAGAGTTCCTTTCTGGACATCAGCTGCCTCATCTATACATAAAGACAGTTCCTCAGTTTGTCCCTTTCTGTTCCAACATGCTGCGGTTCTGCTTCCTGACCTGATGAGTTCTGTTCCACCATACATACACACTTTTTATGACTCTTTTTCCCCTATTTCTCTTTGCCAATGCCAGTCACAGAACCAGGCTCTAGCACCCAGTAGGACACCCCTCTGATTTATTAAGCCAAAGGCCAGTGCAATCTAGAATAATAATGCTAATTAATGCTATTTTCTTTGCCTTTGTAACTCAGTGTTTTAGCTCTAGCCTGAATCGGAAACCAAGCACTCAACACATAGAACACAAAATTCACCAAAAATGTGTCTCACTTCAAAAGCACACACAACAGTAAGTCTTTGTTAATCCTGCTGATCTCCCAAGCTACTATCCAATTTCTCTCCTTTTCTTGCCAAATTTAATTCTATGGTCTACACGACATCACCTCTTACTATCACTAAACTGTCACCAAATCTCTTCTTAAACACCTGAGATTAGACTTCCCCTGACAACACTCCACTGAAATATTTCTCTTGAAAATCACCAATGACTAAGTCTTAAAGCTAAAACTGATAAACTTTTCTCAGTTCTCATTATTCTCAGTCTTTTTTTTATTTATCACAGTTAATCATTTATTTTTTAAAAATTGTTCCTCTCTTGGATTCTGTGACATTGTACTATCCAGGGGTTCCCTTTTGTGGCTGCTCCTTCTCTATCTCCTTCACTGTTTCTACTTTTACCTCCTAGCATCTCTGATTTTTTTTTTTTTGAGACAGGGTCTCCCTCTGTTGCCCAGGCAAATGTTTTTAGATATCTGATGGAGTATAAACGTAAGGTATCCTTATATGTCATTTTATACATATACACACACACACACACACATATGTGTGTGTGTGTGTGTGTATTGAGACAGGGTCTCCCTCTGTCACCCTAGAAATAGGTCACCTCAAACATAAATGTCACTGTGTGTTATGGATTGAATTGTGTCCCCAAAAAGATATGTTAAAGTCCTAATCCCCATCATAGTTCACTACAACCTCAAACTCCTGGGCTCCAGCGATCCTCCTGCCTCAGCCTCCCAAGTAGCAGGGACTATGGGTGTACATCACCATGCCTGGCTAATTTTTTTATTTTTTGTAGAGACAGGGTCTCACTCTTGCTCATGCTGTTCTCGAACTCCTGACCTTAAGCAGTCCTCCAGCCTCAGCCTCCCAAAGTACTAGGATTACAGGAGTGAGCCACTGTGCCTAGCCAAGTCTCCAATTTTTTACTCTACACCAAATCTCTCTAAAAATTCACCCTCTTCCATGTCTTTAATCTCTATATTGATAACTTTCAAATAGGTATCTGTGACTTTCAAGTCTATAGCTCTGAGCTCTCATGCCTCCATAGACTTGGCTACTGGGGATTTCTCCCTTATTCATTTCTAATTTTCAGATCAACATAACCAAAGCTAAAGGCTTTATCTTCCCAGTCCTCAAATCAGTTACTCTCTACAACTTCTCTATTTGGTAAATAGAAACACAATCCTAGATATCTGGAAACATTCACTTTATACTTTTTTAATAAATATGAATTGATTTCCTCTTCTATGCCAGGCACAATACTAAGTATTAGGAACACAAAGATAAGACACAGTCCTTGTCCTTAAAGAGTTTCCTCCTCTACTTCTTCTACTGCATATTTATTCTATGATCCCTTTTATCTGTGCTCGTAATATTTTCTCCCAAACCATCTCCTCTTTGAATTTTGCTCTTTCTGCCCATCGTACCCCCCTTGGCCTCATACTTTTACTCAAAATTCAAAGTAATATTTTATTTATTCTACTTTATTCATATACTATTGGTCTCTAGGTTCTATCAAATTTCTGTCAGAATATTACTCATATTCAATAATAAATGTTTACTGAGTATCTAACAAATGCTAAGCACTGTGAGCAAGAACACAATGACAAACACAACACAAAGCCTTTGCTTTCAATGACTTCAGAGTCTAGTATAAGAAAGAGACAAGTAAACCAATTACTATCATGCAGCAGGATAAGTGTTATAATATACCTAAGAGGGAGGCCCCTAACCTGACTTGGTGGACTCAGAGCAGGCTTCCTAAGGAAAATGACATTTGACCTGAGTATAAAGTATGTGATGTGAACCTATCAAACTGGGGCATTCTAGACAAGGACAACAGCAAATGTTCAGTAGAGTTGAAGTGTGAGAAGAGAGAGATAAGACTGAGAAAGTGGAAATAGGTCACCTCAAACATAAAGGTCATAGTGTGTTATGGATTGAATTGTGTCCCAAAAAAGATATGTTAAAGTCCTAATCCCCAGTACCTGGGAATGTGACCTTATTTGAAAATAGGGTCTTGGCAGATGTGTTCAAGATGTGGTCATTGGGGTGAGCCCTAATCCAATATGTCTGTTGTCCTTATAAGAAGAGGAAAATGCCAAGTGAAGACAAGGACACATGGGACAACCCCATGCGATAATGGAATCAAAGACAGAAGTATTGAAGCTGCAAACCAATGAACACCTGCGTTTTCAGAAACTAGAAAAGGCCAGAAAGGATATTCCTCTATAGGCTTCAGAGGGAACATGGCCCTGCCAACATCTTGATTTCTGGCCTCCAGATCTATGAGAAAAATAGATTTCGGTTGTTTTAAGCCACCAAGTTTGTGGTACCTGGTTACAGCAGCCCTAGGAAATTAGTACAGTGTGAAATTCCAAGAAATGTACATTCACATCCATTTTTATGCCCCATTTTAGCACCCAGTATAATAATGCACCTCACATATTGGTCAATAATTATTTTGTCAATAAATATTTATTTAATTTCCACTTCCAGGTCCTCCTGTCTAAATTGCTCTATTTTCACTATTCTAAGATTAAAAATTATACACATTTTAATATATCTGGAACAGGTATATATCTTACAGTCTATAGCATTTTACCCTCAGGGATATCCTTCAATTGCTGCTGGCCTGGATTGAAATAGAGTTCTTCCAGTTCTTCCAAATATTCCAGAGTGGATTTGCTTTTGCATCTGTCAGTCACCAGAAGTACTACCACCCTGAAACTTCTTTAAATTAAATTCTCTGCCAGAGGTTTGTATTGTTGTTCTTGGTTATGGTGGTGGTATTGCTGGTGCTTGTGCTAGTTTGTGTCTCGTGTGTGCATATGTGTGTTCCACACTGGTAGAATAAATTCAGATTACAAATCTGAGAACTAATTAATGATGCAGATTATCAGGGGATTTTATTTCCTTCACATAGTGCCAATGTTAT
>NW_012150930.1:448007-449372 GCF_000956105.1 Propithecus coquereli
ATATGGGCAGATCAGCTTTGGGATGGAAGAGACCACCTTATTGGAATTCACATGAACAGGCAGGGTGAAAAGTGGGAGCTCCAATTAAAAGGCTCAGGAAAGACCCCACACTCCCAAAATGGTGATGGTAGAGCTGTACTTTGTTCCTCAGTGAGAGAATTTTTGTGTAGTGAGGCTATGCACTATCTTGGAATTCCAACTATCAGAGCTGCAAGTCTGGTTATAAGTGATGATGAAGTATGGCAAGATCAATTTTATTAATACAATTGAAATATTTTGAAAGAATGAAGTGCATATGCACTACGAGCTGCAAAATCATGGTTTAGAATTAGAAAGTTAGAAATTTTGGCTCATTATGGTGAACTGAATTTACTGAGGACATTATTAAACTTTGTCATACAGAAGCATTGTCCCTGAGTAGATGTCAAAGAACCTAATAGATAAAGTTTTTTTCTATTGTGGTATCTGAGACTGCACAACGTATTGCCTTGTGAATATCTGTTGGTTTTGCTTATGGTTATAACACTGAGAACTTCAGTTTGTTATCTGTTACAATTGACTACGGTCCATTTGGTTTTATGGAAGCCTCTAATCCAGATTTTACACCAAGCACATCTGTTGGTGAAAGAAGATAGAAAATAGTAAATCAGGCCAGTATTGGAATGTTTAATTTAAACAAGTTGTCACAAACTCTAAACCCGTTACTGGACCCTAGGCAAAAGTAACTTGCTGCTCAGATTCTTGAGGGGTACTCTGTTCTTTATTATACAAGATTTGGAAAATTGTTCAAAGGCAAATTGGGATTACTTGGAGAAAGGAAGGGTGATGATGATTTAACTGCATTTCTCTTACATCTCATGGAAAAGACAGAAGTTGATTTTACAATGACATTTCAGCAGATCAGAGAGATTACTCAAAGCCAGTTACTGGAGCTCAACAATCCTGAGCAATTCTGGGCACTAAAGACAATTTCAAAGCACAAGCTCTTTCCTGCCTGGGTGTCCCAGTACCTTTTGAGACTGAAGAGTAACATGAATGACTCAGATTCTGAAAGAAGAAAAAGAATGACAGCTGTCAAGCCTAGATAAATGCTGAAGAACTGGATGGCAGAATCTGCAGTGCAGAAAGCAGAAAAGAATGATTTCTCAGAGGTCCACCTTCTACCGCAAGTTCATCAGCATCCTTTCCAGAAGCATTCTGCAGCTGAGAAAGCAGGCTACTCCTCCCCTACTCCTTCTTGGGCTAAAGATCTCAGAACTAGTAGCTCATCTTAATTCTGGGAAAATAAATTAAGGAATACTCCTATCATTGAACTCATCAGAGAATAATCTATTTAATATATTCTTAATGATCATCCACATTTTG
>NW_012150930.1:449422-450395 GCF_000956105.1 Propithecus coquereli
GTGTATTGAGACAGGGTCTCCCTCTGTCACCCTAGAAATAGGTCACCTCAAACATAAATGTCACTGTGTGTTATGGATTGAATTGTGTCCCCAAAAAGATATGTTAAAGTCCTAATCCCCATCATAGTTCACTACAACCTCAAACTCCTGGGCTCCAGCGATCCTCCTGCCTCAGCCTCCCAAGTAGCAGGGACTATGGGTGTACATCACCATGCCTGGCTAATTTTTTTATTTTTTGTAGAGACAGGGTCTCACTCTTGCTCATGCTGTTCTCGAACTCCTGACCTTAAGCAGTCCTCCAGCCTCAGCCTCCCAAAGTACTAGGATTACAGGAGTGAGCCACTGTGCCTAGCCAAGTCTCCAATTTTTTACTCTACACCAAATCTCTCTAAAAATTCACCCTCTTCCATGTCTTTAATCTCTATATTGATAACTTTCAAATAGGTATCTGTGACTTTCAAGTCTATAGCTCTGAGCTCTCATGCCTCCATAGACTTGGCTACTGGGGATTTCTCCCTTATTCATTTCTAATTTTCAGATCAACATAACCAAAGCTAAAGGCTTTATCTTCCCAGTCCTCAAATCAGTTACTCTCTACAACTTCTCTATTTGGTAAATAGAAACACAATCCTAGATATCTGGAAACATTCACTTTATACTTTTTTAATAAATATGAATTGATTTCCTCTTCTATGCCAGGCACAATACTAAGTATTAGGAACACAAAGATAAGACACAGTCCTTGTCCTTAAAGAGTTTCCTCCTCTACTTCTTCTACTGCATATTTATTCTATGATCCCTTTTATCTGTGCTCGTAATATTTTCTCCCAAACCATCTCCTCTTTGAATTTTGCTCTTTCTGCCCATCGTACCCCCCTTGGCCTCATACTTTTACTCAAAATTCAAAGTAATATTTTATTTATTCTACTTTATTCATATACTATTGGTCTCTAGGTTCTATCAAATTTCTGTC
>NW_012150930.1:461518-485370 GCF_000956105.1 Propithecus coquereli
GATGACAGTGCTACTCCTTCCCTACCCCAGTCATAACAACAAAAAATGTTATTGTCTCAGCAAAATTATGCTAGTTGAGAATCACTGCTTTAGAGATTTTAGACAGGTTTAGCAAGACAAGAAAATAAATAGATATCACATTTGAAACCGCAAAAAAAAAAAAATTAAAAAGAAAAGACTGACTTTCCTCCTATGATTTTCCTAATTTGTGATCAACATAGCCTCTGTTTGACTACAGCCAATAGGGTAACTCACCCCTCAATTAAGCAGCCTGTTCCATTAAAAGCCCTGACTGCAGTGTGGTGAGGGGAGAACATGAGCCTTCTACTGGGGTTCAAATTCAAGCTTCACCATTGATGACATTTATAAGTTATCCTCTCTAAACTACAAGCTTCCCTTCTGTAAAATGAAGATGACAACTCTATTTCATTAATTCCACAAATGGCAAGAACTTTATCTGATTTTTGCACTGTTATATTCTAGACTTGGAACAGTACTTGGGACATAATCAGTCCTTAATAAATAGTTCTTAAATTTAACGAAAGTTATAATGATTAAACAAAATAAGGTATGGAAATCTGCCAGCATGGTGCCTAGCTCATTGTAGGCACTCAGTAAACAGCTCCCTTCTCTCCCTTTTGTGAATCAAAATTTGCTTTCCAATTACTTCTGCCAATTAAACTCAGTTCCAGTCCCTGAGGCAACATACAAGAAATGCAATTCAATTTCTACCTAAGAACCCATCAGATATTTGAAGACAATCACCAAGCCCTATTAAAGTTTATATTTTCTAAACAAATGTTTTGTTTTGTCATAGGCAGAAATATTGATGGGAACACAAATATATGTATGTGTCTTATATATTTGTGACAAAACTTTTTAAAAAGTGTTTGAACTTTGGAAACTATAGAACAACAAAATCTATATTTGTTGTGGGTTTACCATTAAAAAAGTGTGTATTTAAGTCATTTTTCTTTTTTGAAAATAATTGTATAGCTAGTTATCCTTGAAATTTAACCACCTAAAGAGTTTGAATTATCAATATTTTTACATGATCTATACCTAGAAAGGCTTACAGAAAGCAATAATAAAAACAGCTGATGTTTTCAGTCCTCATTCCAATTTAAGGGATTCTTACACATCCTGATACAATTTTGACTCAAGCAGCCTAACTACCACTTGTATGTTATAAAATTCCAAATGTTGGCATTTTATCCTGTATTTAAGAAAAAGCACTAAATAATTTATGTTTATACTTCTTTCAAGTTTTATGTGCCTAGAGTCTAATCTCTTTAAAAGCAACAGAGAAACAGCATGATTTTGTAAATGAGATGAATGTTCCAATAGCAAATATTTATTGGATAATCTTGCATTTTGCTTTCACTGTAACCATTACTATGCTATCATTCACAAGTGTTTTCCTACTGTACAGCCAGTGCCTGGTACAATGGAAAGTATTAATGTGATTTTCATTTGTTCATTGAGTATTTCCAACTGAACAGGGGAAATACTTGATCATGGTCTTGTTTAGTTTTTAGTTTTTTGTTTGTTTCTTTGATTTTAGTTATTTTTGTTTGTTTTTATTTTTAGCTAAGATAAAGAAAATAATCTTGTAAATGTGGATTTTGCTAGGGTGTAGTTTTAATGAAATATGCAAACCAAGTTACAACTTCTAAGTCAGCCATAATGCATATCTTCTGCTAGTGTTTTAAAAGCTCAAATATTTGGGGGCAAAAGTCTAGAAAGAACAGCATGGTTCAAAATGATTCAATTATAATCTACATTTTTCTTTGGCGTTGTCATACTTCATTTGAGAAAGAGAACTTCTTTACTATGCCCTAAATGAAACCAGTGTTTGTACCATGATCTCAATTTGAAGGTCATTCTCTGACCACCTCACTCTGTCTCATACCCAACAATCCTACAGCAGGACACCTTCAGTCCATTCACTATCTGTTGTCCCTCATGTACTCACTTCTCTCGTCACCCAGCCTAAATTCCAGCATCAACCCCTAAATCATTCCTGCATGACCCTCATCTCCCCTGTCCTACTCTCTCCTCTCTTAATCACTTGGCAAAACCTTAACCATTGTTAAATCCTACTCTGCCCGCTCCATGTGGCTGATAGATCTCATTTAATATTCATGACCACCAAGCCCCAGAGCCCCAGTGGACCCTCTATGCCAATTAGTAATAATAGTTGATTTCCTAATCAAATCATTGTCCCACTCTCCTAGGCAACTGGATCATAATGTCTCCTCAATCTTCTAGTACCTTCTCCTTTATCCTCAACTCTTAGCTGATAACCTTGGTTCCTATTTCAATGAAAGAGCCATAGTGATTATTTTAAAACATAAATCAGATAGTGTTATTTTTCTGCTTAACACCCTCCAGTGGCTGCCCTCTCTTGTAGTGAATGCCAAAGTCCTTACAATGACCTATATGATCTGGCCCATTACATCTCTGACCTCATCTCCTGTACTCTCCCCTCTGTTACTGCTCCTTTCTTGTTGGCCTCCTTGTTCAGTTAACACACCAAGCTCTCTCCAACCCCTGGGCCTTTGTATATGCTGTTTCCTCTGCCTAGAACACTATTCCCCCAGGTATTTATATGGCTCACTCCTTTGCCTTCTTTGTCTCTGTTGAATTGTCACTTTCTCAGTGAGATCTTCTCTGACCATTTTTTTTAAATTTGAACCCTCTCCTTCACCCTGGAACTCTCTCTACCCTTTTCCTGCTTTATTTTTTCCATAGTACTTCTCACCACCTTCATACTGTATGTTTCACTGACTCGTTTTGTTTATTGTCTATGTCTACCCATTAGAAAGTAAGTTTGGGCCCATGGGCCAGGATGGTAGCCTGTTTTGTCCACCTTTATTTTGTTGAAACTCCATCACCTAGAACAGTACCTGATATATAGTGGGTGCTTAATAAATATTTTTTGAAGGAATGAATGAGTGAATGAATAAATGAAGCACCTTTATTAAAGAAAATATATCTAAACCTTACCTGTTGGCCTGCTAGTTTAGGTCAGGTTGTTCCCTCTGTAATCATTAACAATGAACACTTAAATCCAAATTTGTATTTGATTGTCAAAAAGGAGAAGTTGGTAAATCACATAAATAATCTTACCCTGCCACGGTAGAGCAGCTGTGAGCAATGCTGCACCTAGCAGGAGCATCTGTGAGCAGTTTCCTTTGCCCAGAAAAAAGGAGCTGCTGTCATCTACTCTCAGCAGATATGTCAGAAATAATGGCTTGTAGCTCAAGGCTGCTTTTTCTCTTTTTAGAAAATCAAAATATGATTACAAAGATTATATTAGGACCATGAAATTTGCATAAGTCCCACTCATATTAACCAACATTACTCACCTGACTAAAGTAGTACAAAAGTAACCAAAAGTTCCTTTCATGTTAGTCAAAGTGAATGGCATCTCTAGGTAACGCAAATATATATATATATTAAATGATATTTTATCAATACATAAATATAAATAAAATTTATTGTATCAAATCACACAAAGCATTTTCTTATATCTATTTTTAAAGATAGCATTATCTTGTATAGATCTATAGCATTATTCACTATAACCTGGGGTTTTGGGTTAGAGATTTTAATTGAGTAGTGGTTTAGGGAATGTTTTGGAGGAAAAAAAAGTAAGATCAATTTTCCCCTTGTAAACTTAAGTAAGTAATATGAATGTCACATATATTACTTGCTTTATAAACCATTTTTTAAGTTCCCTATTCCATCTCAGTACTCAGAACAACCCAGCAAAGTACTGAAAAAACTCCTTAAATTCAAACCACTAAAATGGACTCAGTCTTGGAATGTTTGAAAGGATTTATAGTAAAAATATCAGTTTGATATTAAGTCAATAAAATTAATCACTCATGACCCTGAAGAAGGAAAACAGAGGGTGGGGTGGAGTTGGAAAACACTACAAAATTTAAAGCTGCTATACGGTAAGGGACTTGGGAGATGACTATTAATTTACCATAGCTAAACTCAAATACAAGCTTTTCTTTGTTATTCAACTTGTGGTGTCCTTTTATTTCATCATCAAAATTAACCATGAAATAGCCACTGGAATTTGTTTTCATTTGAATTTATTAGCCGCATAAGCTAGCTAAAATCTATATAAAAGCTTTAAGACAAATTAGTTGACTCAAATGCCAATCAGAGTGACAGGGCCAGCTTGTTGTTTATAAAGCTGCTGTGTTGCAGTTGATAACCACAAATGTGAAAAACGGCTAATTGGTTGTGGCTTCTACACTAACCATTGTCTATTGAATCCTGAATATGCAAAGCTCCATGGGGAAAGCAGAGAGTGCCGAGGTAAGAGAGGCAGCTTTCTGCCCTTTTGTAGCACCATCTTCCATTACTCCGTCGTGTGAGCACAGGTTCTATCTCCCCCCAAGACTGTTTCTAGAGCAGTATTGGGAGTTTCCTTAGGCTATAACTTCCTTAAGGTTAGGGCCATAACTGAGTCATCTTTATAAGTCTCAGAAAACCAGTTTCATTAAAGGTATGGATATATATGTTCCCTATTAAACAACGAGCCCTTGAAAGGATAGAATTTCCAGTCTGATTAATCTTTTATTAATCTAGCACAGTGCCTTAAACCTAGTTGGCACTAAATAAATAAATATTGACATATGTTGAAATAAATGACTGAATAATGAATAAATGAATATCACATACTCCATAACCTCTTGATAAGTGACCTCAGGGAATACCTTCTAGCAGAGCAACTTCTATCCCTGCTGCCTGCTTCAGAGATAGGGAAATCAGAACTACTTGTGCTGCAATAACTTTGACATAGCTGGGACCATTCCTGGCAGAATTTACAATAAACTATAATATTCATGTCCTAGAGCTAGTACCTCAAGATGGTAAGATAAAAAATCAAATTCTCTAGCATTTTAATGATTTTTTTTCAACAAAAATTCTATTGGCCACTAGATGGCACTTGTATTAGCCATGTCTCCAATTTGGGAAGGGGTTCTAGTCTACAAGACCTTTAGTAAGTGTGTAGCACGAAACTTTGAAAACATTCATTTAAAAATAAATAAATAAAAATAAAAGACACTCCCCACATAGAGAAAATACCAGAGTGCAACATGTACAGTAGTAATTGATTCCTTAACAACAGGTATGAATTTTTTGTTTTTGTATGTATGTACTGTTATTGAGTCACTGTGTAAAATACATTTCTTATTGGAGTGCCGTCAAAAAAGTTTGATAAAGACTTTTTTTGAGCCACTTAGCAAAGGCAGCTGTCCTCAGTCACTGCCTGACTATAAAGGACACACATAAGTTGGGAAATATCTATAGTATGTTAGCTTATTTATTTGAGCAGTTCCTACTCCATGGTACATATCTTCGATATGAGTGATCTTGAAGAATAATGTATTGTGACAGAAACTGGCTCTGTTCTTTCCTGCTGAAGTATCACAGCTCCCAGATGCCTTGCAACTCACTGGGATCATGTGACTGGTTCTCACCTGTAGAATGTGGGGGAGGGGTGATGTGTGTCACCTCCAGTCAGGTGGTTAAGAGCATGTGGAACTTCTCCACACTCTCTCCCCACCTTGTCTGAAGGCTGGATGCAGGCTAAATTTCAAGGCTTTAGAAGATGGCAGAATGATTCACTGAAAAAAGCCTGGATCCTTGCACAGAATAAAGCTCCAACTTGACCCTGACAACCTGCATTGGCTATGACGTGAGTAAGAAACCATCCCTTATTGCGTTGAGCTGGGGTTATTTCAGCAGACTAACCTACTATAATCTTTTATTTGTACAGAAGGCTACTTATAGATAACTTATAATTGCAAATATACCCAAGCCATGTAAATTGCTACCCAAATGGACTTTATAAAAGTACACTATCGTTAAACCAGTTGCATCAAGAATGTTTTCCATCTCATTAGCATAATGACAGCTTTTACAGTTACCCATGGTTTTGTAATTGTGAATGTATATCAACATTACCAATTTATTTGAGTTTCTTTTTCCATACTTTGATTTTTTATATGAATCATAATTGTAAAATAATAGCTGTTTATGTGGCTTGTAATTCAAATATTGGAACTGTTAATGCCAGAATAGTAAAGAATAAATTATATATATCTGATACTCTTCAAAATAATCTTATAAAAATATAATCCTATGTGCAGTTAGCCTCATCTACCTTTCTTGATAGTGGAATTAACTCTCTAAATACATAAGTTATAAAAGTAATTCAAGAGCCAGCTCCTGTAGTCCCAGCTACTCAGGAAGCTGAGGTGGGATCGCTTGAGCCGAGGAGTGTGAGGCTGTGGTGCGCCATGATCGTGCCTATGAATAGCCATTGCATTCCAGCCTGAGCGAAAGAGTGAGACCTCGTTTCTGAAAATAATTTTTTAAATAAACGTAACTCAAATGAAGCCAGTTAATTTATGTTATTGTGTATCTTAAATCTTCATTACCTCCAGGATAAGATTTGAACACCTCAGCATATCATGCCTTTGTGTCCTTGCTTACCTCCCGGGCCTGTGTCCCCACTTTCCCATCCTCTCACAGGGAAGCAATGCTGAATTATTTGCAGTTTGTACAAGTCACCTAAAAAGCTTATTTAAAATACAGATTTCTGGGCCCCCGTGTTAAGAGTCTTGTTTAGTAGATTTGGGGTGAAACTCTAGCCTCTGAATTTTGATAAATATCTCAGGTGGCTCTGATGCAGGGAAATTAAAGATCACCTTTTGAGAACTACTGTTTTAAACAAATGATAAAAATAATACTTAAAGATGTTTTGCATGACAGAATTTTAACAAGGAAGAAAGCTACAAAACATATTTCTTTCTATTCATTTTAAATATATAGACTAGTTACTCATTTTATTCATGCATGAAGTTATAAAATTAACTAGGTGGTACACTTCTAAAATATCTACTGAATTTATTTCTAAAATAACTATTAAAGCCATTTTCCACTTTAATTAAGAAAAGTATGAACAACTATTGTAACTTCTATTGCTGTGCTTTTAAAAATTATGAATCTGTATATTAAAAACAGTATTAGACCAATTTCTATATTTATTGGGCTGGTTTGAAAAAATAATAGATAGCAGTAATATAAATAGTTGATGCAGGCCGGGCACGGTGGCTCACGCCTGTAATCCTAGCACTCTGGGAGGCCGAGGCGGGCGGATTGTTTGAACTCAGGAGTTCGAGACCAGCCTGAGCAAGAGCGAGACCCCGTCTCTACAAAAAAATAGAAAGAAATTATCTGAACAACTAAAAATATATAAAAAAATTAGCCGGGCATGGTGGCATATGCCTGTAGTCCCAGCTACTTGGGAGGCTGAGGCAGTAGGATCGCTTGAGCCCAGGAGTTTGAGGTTGCTGTGAGCTAGGCTGATGCCACGGCACTCACTCTAGCCGGGGCAACAGAGTGAGACTCTGTCTCAAAAAAAAAAGAAAAAAATAGTTGATGTTATCATTTGAATCATAGGAATAAACAATCACAGGTTAAATTTAATGGGGGGAAAAAAGGCCTCTAACTGCCAGACCTCCCAGGTACAATCAAGAGAAAACTCATTTTTCAAAATTAATTTTAGTCAGGAGGATAGTTCCATATATCTAAACTGTCAATGTCCCACTTTATTATATAAGCATTTCTTAACCATTGGTTTAGTTCCCAGAGCTAGACTAGTTTCAATGAAATTTGGAACCATAGACCTAAACTTTCATACATTACTTTACCTCGATCCACTGTAAGATTTTTTGCAAATCACGTCCCTTTCCTTTTTTTTTTTTTTTTTGAGACAAGTCTCACTGTGTTGCCCGGGGTAGAGTGCCGTGGCGTCATTCTAGCTCACAGCAACCTCAAACTCCTGGGCTCAAGCAATCCTTCTGCCTCAGCCTCCCGAGTAGCTGGGACTACAAGCATGCGCCACCATGCCTGGCTAATTTTTTGTATGTATTTTTAGTTGTCCGATTAATTTCTTTCTATTTTTAGTAGAGACAGGGTCTCACTCTTGCTCAGGCTGGTTTCGAACTCCTGAGCTCAAACAATCCGCCCGCCTCGGCCTCCCAGAGAGCGAGGATTACAGGCGTGAGCCACCATGCCCAGCCTGTCCCTTTGCTTTGTACACTCATCTATTAAATAGGACTAAGATTTGCCAATAACCTTAAGATTAAAAAATATATGTATACCATAATCATGTCTCTAACAAAATTTGAGATTCTAGGAAATAAATCACTGGATATAAATGCACAATGTAATTATTCTGAAAGTTTTCCCTATTGCAGTATTGGTAGGGTACATATTTCAGACATAAATATTAGAAAGGATCATTCTCATCATTAACATTAATAAATATTTATTGAGGTGTATATCGGGTATTTGGCAATATACTAGTCAGCAGTCTTACATCAAATTTAAATAGATCCACATTGCACAGAAATATATAACCTAAATTAGAGTTTCAGAAATTGGAGACTGGCCAGGTTCTCCTCTGGGAAAAAAGAACTCAAACACAGGAAGAGCTGACTAGGTACTTGAGAACTGGTCACAAATGTCAACAGCTGAGCTGAACCACTTCCTCAGCTGCCAATCCTACAAGCATCACTTTCAGATTTCTTCTATAAAGACAGACAACCATAATCCCCACAGGACCTGAAGGAATACCTCTCTGAAGTCCGGGACTTACTTCTCTGAAGTCTATGAACCACATCAGCTCTTCCCCGGGCTCTCTAAGCCAGCCCAGTCGCCCAAAGAAATCTGTTTTAATAAAACCTCAAGCCCCCCCACTGAGTATCCCCTATTTAGAATTCTAGTCTTAGCTTCTTAGATTAAGAATTCTTTTAACCAATTTGTAGAAATTTAGTCAAGACAGGAAATAACACGTTGCAGAGTGATTACACCAAGAACTCTGTGTCAAAGGCTCAAAACCTCATTCTACCCTTGACTCACTCTAGGACCTGTGAAGGTGATTTCATTTCTCCTGAACTCTTTTCTCTCATCTAGAAAATGGAAAGATGAATACTAATCTGCTTTGATTGGAAGCTTGTTACATGGGGGAAAACAATACATTAGTAAAGGTCTTTGGAAAATACAAAGAGCTATAGAAATGTTAAATAATAAAGGTTTTGTCCAAGCAAGACTGGAATGGCTACTTCTCTTTGTTTTCACCTTCTGTTGAACTCACCTTCCTCTTCAGGCTACAAAAGGAAGAACCCTATACTTCCTCTCTAAGGATGTTTTTTAAAATACATTTTTAAATGCCTTTTATATTCATGTTTCAAGTTCTCCTGGAGTTGGTCCCCCCGCCCCTGCATTATATATCCAAGATAATGAGGAATTCAGAAGAAACCACCTGCTGATAAAAACATCCACAAGTTGGCCTGATGCCCAAAAAAGATGAGTCCAATCCATGAGCAACTGAAGAAATCTGCCTTTCTCTACGTAAGTAGTTGGATCCCTCATATTTTGACACAGACTTAAGGCCAGCCCTTTAACAAGTTTTCATGGAATGGGAATAACTCTCCCAAAGCATTTTAATTTGGAATTGGTTGAATTCCTCACCAGCTTGGGGGCTTTTCCTTCTCTGATTTGTGTTCTGAAAATAATTCATTTATTTCTATCTTATAGTTACAAAGTACTTTTGCATATTTTAGCACATGTACAACCAATACAGGATGAGGAGGGGTAATACTATAATGAATTCATACATGTATATGAAATTATCTGTCTACTCAAGTAGACAGATATCCTCAGGACCAGATGATTAAAAAAAAATGTCCTTCCCTCTTCCCAAATTTTACAGTCATTCAATTTTGTTTGTGATGTCAAAGAGAAGAAAGATAGTCAGGTCAAGAAACTTTTAATGTCTTATGTCACCTATCCTGAAACAAACTAAAAGCATAAAATATAAAAATAATGTAGAATTTTGAGTTCCAAAAAAAGGTATTTCCTTAATCCCTTTTACCAATCCAAAAGTACTAGATGAATGCTTGATAATAATTGTGATTATTTTTCACATGTGAGTATTTTGGGGGCAAAAAAGCACTACGCAAATCCTATGGCAATACATTACAGCGAGAGTCAATGGCAAGATAGCTGACCTGAGATACCAGCTGCCAGAGCATCTCAGTAAGGAGGAGAAATTTTAGATGAAAGAGAAAAAACAAACAGACAAACATAGATCGGACATGGGTGCCAGAACCTCCAGGAGGCTCCACAGGAAGAAGTTGTGGAGCAGAACAAGGAGAAGCAAGGTATTGGCAAAGCTCAACCCCCAAAAGGCTTGGAGTCCAGTGAAAAGGGTAGGTGGAACAGTTTGTTTCTTCCTCCCCTGCATCTCTGAAAGTCAATGGGTTCCTGAGCTGCCAGAGAGACTTTCTGCCCACACAAGGCCAGAGGTTGCTGCAATCAGTGAGCTGGGAGCTTCTTGTGGACAGGGTACCAGGCTCCCAGGCCCCTGAGGTGCTTCCTGCCCCACAGACCCACCCCATACTGCTTCTCTACCCACTGTGCACCTTTGTCATCCCCAGGGGGCTTCAACTCCTCAGGTTTCATTCTGCTGATTCCCACACATTTTGCAACTCCAGCCCAGACTACAGGAGCCACAGGGGTCCAGTGGGGCCCAGGTGATCTCTGTGACTCCAGAACCTGGACATTCTGGGCAGACTGCTTCCTGGAGAAAGGGTCGGAGACGGCCAGAATGCTAGCTCTCCTCCATCCAGACTCTTTTCTTCTCCTCCCCCTCCACCACCCACAGTTGCCAAAAGAGACAATCGAGCCACCACACTGAGGCTTCCACAGAGAGCGGGGTTCAAGCCTTTCTTCTTGGGGTCCTGCAGCAGACTGAGGGGTGCTCAGTATGTGAGCTCCCTGCTCACCAGCCGTCCCTGGTGCTGCTTGCCCAGCAACTGCATCAGAGTGGGGCATGCCCCAAGGTAGAAGGCATAGATCCAGCTCAGGCACCCCATGGACAACTTGGGACCAGTGGACTTCTCCCAGGCATGGTCAGGGATTGAGCTTCTTGGTCTCAGGAGGTGAGGGAGCCTGCATGGGCAGATCTGGGGAGAGAGCGCAGTGTGGGTCCTAGCTGCAGCATGCTCTCAGGGTACCCCTTCCACCATAGGAGGGCCGCACTCTCAGCTCAGGCCAGGATCCTGGGCAGAGAAGCTCCCAGCCCACAGCACAGTAATGAGGGAGCTTGGCTGGCTTGAGCTCCTGCCTGCCAGCAGATGCCAGAAGGAGACCATGGAACAGAGGAGAGGGGAGAGGAGCGAGGCCCACTGCAGACTGCCAGATTGTGAATCTCAGACAAACCTGCCTCCACAGCAGACTCTCTGGATGGGTAGGGCCACTTTAGCCCTTCCCTGGCAACTTTGC
The DNA here is from genome assembly GCF_000956105.1 of Propithecus coquereli. Taxonomy (NCBI): domain Eukaryota; kingdom Metazoa; phylum Chordata; class Mammalia; order Primates; family Indriidae; genus Propithecus; species Propithecus coquereli. Next base: position 472,904 of record NW_012150930.1, read on the forward strand.
CCAGAAGTTGGGAGCAGACTTTTGACCCCTGCCAAAACAGCTACCTTGCCAGCTTTTGTAGAGCCTAATGGTAAGCTCACCCAATGCAGCACTACCCAGCTGCACTCCCCCACCTGCCTCTGCTGTGGCAGAGAATACGAACTCACCTGAAGTCCCAGGGCCCCACACACGACCTGGGGCATTTGAGTGCTTCTCCTGAGGGACTAGAGCCAGTCACAGGAACCAAAAACAACACTGCAGCTTGTTTCTTCTGGCAAGCACCACCTCTGACAGGGAGGTCAATTTGCATGCCCTACAGCATTTACTGATTCAGTTTTGCAAGGTGTAAGGGGGTCCATTTGGAGGATCATCTACCTTCCCCCACCAGGAAAACCATGCTACTGAATAAGGGCGGAAAGATCCCAGCCCGGAGCCTTGGTATGCAAGCATTTAGGCCCCTCACCTGTGAACACCTCTCCCAGTTTGGAGAGTTTGTCCTGACCCTCCTACCAGCAGCTCCCCCTACTGGCCAGAAAAACAACTTCTGAGCTTTGCCAATGCTTTGCAAAGCCTTTACGTCTCCCACAATCCAGCCATAATTTGTCTTGCTCCTCCTCGACCTCAGGCGGAGTAGAGATTAATCAAACCCTGGGAGCTACATGGTCCCTCCTAAAGCTTGGGACATTCGTATGCCCCACCTGGGGGACCAAAGCTTACCACAGGCACAAAAGATCATCTCAGCAGCTGGCTCTTCCATGTAAACACGGGGAACAACCCCATAGCTAAGCATAGCCCCTCCCAGCTCAAGCAAACAGGGAGCAGCTGATTCATACTAACAAGTACCACCCACCATCACCAAGATTAAGCTGAGGGACTTAACTCACTACATACTTTTGGGAAGAGGTGAAGACGGCAGGTCAGAAGTAACCTGAGAGGTACACCAAACCCACTAGAACACACCACAGGCAACTGAGTATCAGCACTCCTCTCCCTGGCATGCTCAGGGACTGATCTTTGGGAAACCAGAGACAGACCTATAAGCCAGGCCAAACACCCCCAGGTCTTGACTGAGAGGCCAGATGACAAAGAATCAGTGAAAGAACACCAGAAACATGAAAATCAGAGCAAAATGACACCCTAGAAGAAAAAAACAACTCCTTACCAATGGATACCAACCAAATGAAAAGGTAGAAATGACAGATGAAGAATTTTGTATATGGATTGTAAGGAAGCTCAGTGAAATACAAGAAAAAATAGAAACCCAACACAAAGAAACCACAAAAATAATGTAGAAAATGAATGGAAATTTTACTAAGGAAATCAAATTATTTTTAAAAATCAAACAGAACTTCTGCAAATGACAAATTCACTCAAGGAATACAAAACACAGTGGAAAGACTTAAGAATAGGCTAGATCCAGAAAGAGAAAGAATCTCAGAGCTTGAAGACAACAACCATTAGTTAAACAAGTTAGTTAAAGAGAAAGAACTTAGAAATAAAGAGGAACCAACAAAACCTACAAGAAATACGGGATTATGTAAAGAGGTCTAACATAAGAACCATAGGCATCCTTGAGGGCAAAGAAGAAAATACACAAGAGTTGGAAAATGTATTTGAGGAAATAATTGAGGAAAATTTCCCTGGCCTTGCTAAAAATCTAGATATTCAAGTACAAGAAGCTCAAAGGACTTCTGGGAGATGGTTAAAAGGCAATCACCATGAAACATAGTCATCAGACTGGCCAAAGTAAACACAAAAGAGGCACTACTACCAGAGATAAAGTGAAAGGAACAGGTAACTTACAAAGGAAAAAAAGAAACCATGCAAGAAAGATTACAAGGCAATATGCACAGCTCTATGCTTTTATAAACAGGCAAACGGTATTGGAATAATTAATAAAAGTGGCTGCTAACTATTGAGTAAAAAATAAATACATTACAGTGAGATAGAAATTTAAAATTCTTATAGAGTTTTCACATACATTACTTAATTTAACTCAGAAAACCCTGTGAGGCATGCAGAGCAGTTATTAGTACCCCCACTTTTCAGGTGAGTAAACTGGAACTCAAAAGATCCTAAGGACAAGCCCTTGTCTGCTTAGTTATAAGTGGTAGAGGCCAGGCGCAGTAGCTCAAGCCTGTAATCCTAGAACTTTGGGAGGTCGAGGTGGGAGGATTGCTTGAGCCCAGGAGTTCAAGAACAGCCTGGGCAATAGTGACACCCCCATCTCTACAAAAAAATTTTAAAAACTAAATAAGTGGTAGAACTAAAAGTCAAACCCATGACTGGGCTTTCTGTACTTGCAGTTCTGTTTGCCTTAGTTACTTTAGGAAGAGTAGAAAATAAGATTGGAAAGGTAGGCAAGGGCCAGATCATGGAGGACCTTGAATGCCAGGCAATGCAGGAGCATTCAAGGATTGTTGTTGTTGTTGTGGTGGTTGTTTTCTGTTTTGGGAGGAAATTTTTTTGTTGGTACTTTAAATCTGAGCTAATCATACTAATCTGGCAGAGATACATATAATAAATTAAGGAAAAGATAGTATATCAGTTTGGGTATAATCAGGAAACAGAAGCCACCACAATAATTTGAGTAGGAAAATCTTTTCATTAAAAGAAATTATTGGCCAGGCACAGTGGCTCATGCCTGTAATTCTAGCACTTTGAGAGGCTGAGGCAGGAGGATTGCTTGAGCCCAGCAGTTTGAGGTTGCAGTGAGCTATGATGATGCCATTGCACTCTAGCCCAGGAGACAGAGCAAGATCCTGTCTAAAAAAAAAAAACAAAAAAAAAAACAATTATTTAACTATGATAGGGAAGTAAGAGCTCTGAAAGCAACACTATGTTTGATGGAGAGTACACAAAGAACAAGAAATTTGGGAGCAAGGCCACCTCCCTGAGGCTTGAATAAAGACCTCATTGGAGAAGGTAAGTTTGCAGCCCACTGCACATATAGTGGAAATATTTGTAGGGTTGCCCAAGCCAAAGTTGATCTACAATTGCCAGACAGCAAGAGACAACCCTCTATGGATCAGGCAAGGTGAGGCTGGTGGATGAGCACACAGAGGAAATCTGAGCACTACTGCTGGTAAGAGGTCTGGAGCACATGGTATCCATGGCAGGACAATTACAAGAACAATCCTCTGAAATTCAGGTAAGCCAAGGCAGGTCAGCAGACACACAGAAGAAATCAGGATGCCACTGCCATCATGAGGCTTGGAACACTCCAGGGTCCCAGCAAGGCAATCACCAGGTCCAGGCCAGGCCTGGGAAGGCACCAAGAGATGGAATATTCTGGGGCATATCTGGGGCAGACCACCAGTGAATAACTGCCACACATACACTGTTGATGGACCCTGTAGCAGGAGCAAGGAAAGCAAAATGTAGCACACAGGAACCGGGAAGAGAAGACCCTGTCTTCCTACGACGTCTCTCCAGCAACTTCTGCTGAAACAAAGCTTAAAATCATTCTCATTGTTACAGAGAAACCTCTAAGAGTACAATCTATTATCCCAGAGTAGGTATTGAAAAGTAAATTTGGAGCTGAGAGAAAATTGGTAACTGTCACAGATACCATGGAGTTCCTCTTTCCCTCTCACCTGAACCAGAATAATGACACCATATTCATTGGAACTATGATTTAGTGTGGACCCTACAGCCATTTCCCAGGCTGTTCTATCTGAGTTCATGTAACTGTGATCTTCAAATGGTTTCCTTAAAAATATTCTCCTATTGTATGTTTACTGATCATTCTAATGTAAGATTCTAACTCTTCAAAAGCTTTCTACATCTCCCTTTGGGGTGGAGGTGGGGAGGGGTGTGGCAGTTAGGAAAAGGAACTAGTAAAAAGGAAAGGGAAAGATGACATCTGTAGAAGTGGACACTTTGGTTCCAGCATACTGTCATGAACCACTAAAGCTGACCTTGGAAGTAAGATCACTGTGAAAGCAACTGGGACTTTAGTTAAAAACAACTTCCCTATCGGTGTCTCATCCTCTTACCTGCTTGACAAACACTTTTTGCTCAAAGTGGGGAATTAAAAAGCTTTTCCCATTGATCTCTTCAAGTTTAGTCACACCCATTCAGTGAATGAAAGAGACCAAAGGAAACGGGAGAATTAAGGTGAATAGTACTTATTAAGCAAGCATTGTAAAAAGTATGTTCTTGCTCATAGGTTTGTAAATAAGGGAATATCTCATGCAAGCTTCTCCACCCAGAATGTATATAAACGGATTTGTAGAAACTCTTTAATGTTTAGTGTTCTAAAGTCTCTAATGGGAGAGGAAAGTCCAAAAGGGGAAGAACAAAACAAAATGACAGAAAACTGTGAGATCTTCCATCTGTGTAGGAAATACACTGCCTTTTCCACAAGCCATTAAACCACTAACTTTCTTTTTCTTTTAAAGTGATTCCTCTTTTACTATAAGAGCACCTCCCAAAATTCCACAACACATATTAATCAAGAACCTTAAAAATCATCATATTCTTCAATGAAGCAATTCCATTTGATATCATTGACCATTCCTTCCCTCTAGTGGATTCCTTAATACACAGGGGGGAGCCTGTGGCCTTAAAGTCCTAGAGGTCCTTAAGTGCAGCTTTTTGACTGAATCCAAATTTTGTAGAACAAATCCTTTTATTTTTATTTTATTTTTAAAATGAACATATTTAAAATACCAAAGAATAAAATAAGTTCCAATGAAATAATCCTTCCAGATTGACCAACACAATTAGAACATTACTAAGCCATACGGGCTAAATTGACAGTTCTAACTTCCCCCGGCCTAACTGGAGCCACTACCACACAAGGCTGGTTGGCGAGAGTTTATGGGGATCAAGTATGCCTGTCTGTTATCAGCTTTTGACAATGGTACACTGTTTCTGTTTGAAGTGGAATTTGTGAATAGTTGCACAGCTCGACAGCATTTTTTATTCTGTCTGCTTAACAGCTCATCATGTCAAAGAAGACCAAGAGAATGCTGAATGAAGAAAACAGATTTTTTAATGAGGATTGGGAATTGCAATATCATCTTGTTCCTGCTAAAGATGATTTGCGTGCTTTGTGATACTGCAATATCAAAAGAAATTCAATGCTCATCAGCATAACATTCATAAGGACCACAGATATGTTAAGAGGGAGAGGTACGAAAGGTTGTATTGCAGAAATTAAAAGATGAAAAGCAAAAGCAAAGACAATTCTTTCAAGCAGTAATAAGACCTGGAAATAACGCCACTGAAGCAAATTATAAAGTGGCTTGTATACTTGGGAAAAAAGGGAAACCATCAGTGATGTAGAAATTGTGAAAGAATGCATCATCGAAGTTGTAGGATGCTTAGACCCCAATAACGTTTCAAAGTACAACCAACTGCCTCTTTCAAGGAGAAGCATAAATGATCAGCAGCATGAATTAGCCTTGAATTTAACAGAACTTCATGCAATACTTCAAAAGGAAAATATATATTAATGTTATTCAATCACTTTGGATGAATCAATTGGTACTACTGACTCAGTGCAGATTTTATACTTCACTCAGGTCATAACAGAAGAATTTCTTTGCCACAAAGAGTTACTCACTTTGGGCACTCTTGTGAACAGAACACAGGGAATAGATATCTTCAACAACTTTCAAGATAAATGTCATGAAGTTGGACTAAATTTGGTAAATTTAGTGAGTGTATGTACAGACAGTGCACCTTCCTTGAAAGGAAAACATAAAGGGTTTATTCCACAGATTAAAAAAAAAGTATTAACAGATCTAGGTGCTCTCATTTCTTTTCATTGTATCTTGTATCAGCAAAATCTCTGTACTAAAGGTGCTATTTTAAGTGACACATTGCAACAAGTTATAGGTATTGTTAACTATATTCATGCAAATGCAACATTCCATGGTCAGTTTCTTAACATGCTAAAGTTGAACAATGAGGTATTCAGTGTGGATTTACCATATCATTCTAAAGTGTGTTGGCTATCGCAGGGACAGGTGTTAGCCAAAATTTTATCTCTGTAAGAACAGATAGTTAAATTTTATGAAGAACCGAATCAGCAATGTGAATTATTGAAAGAAGATTTCTATAGGAATGTAGCATTTCTGTGCAATATCATGTCAAATCAAAACGACTTGCATATTTCTTTGCAAGGTAAAACTAAGTCTATATATGATATGTGGAAAAAAATCCAAGCATTTAAAAAAAAAAAAAAGCTATCTTTTTTCAAAACACTTCTTCTTCAAAAGGAAATTTCAGATGAACATTTTCCCCAGTTAACAAAGATTATTGATGAACAGGATGATAAATGTGAATCGTTTGAAGAATACACAGCTATTATAGATCTATTAATTGGAGAATGCAATGAAAGATTCACTGACTTTGAGAATCATGACATCACACTCAAATTAGCATTTTAGCCTCACCTAGTTGACATCACCAAGGCACCTAAAGAACTACGAGATGGAATTGATTGAGCTCTCAACAGATGACATTCTAAAGTCATTGATGCCAAGAAAGGTCTAACTGAAATATGGAAAAACGCAATAGAATACCCACACCTTTGGCAACATGCCCAAAAAATGCTTTCTTGTTTTTCATCCACTTATTGCTACAAATCTACATTCTCCTACCAACCCAAATCAAGAAGCCCTTAAGGTCACAAATGACTGATACCCATCTAGAAGATCAACTGAAACTGCAGACCTCCATGCTTCAATCAAATATTCAAATGATTTCCAATAAAAAGCAGACACAACAAAGTTATTAAAAGGTTAGTTAATTTTAAAATTAACAGATAGTTTTCATTTTTTGAAATTATTTAGTACATAGTAGTTAAATTTTTACAAAATAATGTACATGTTTAAGTATGTCTAATTGAAGTTTCTTGAATATAGCCTTATTTGATTACAGCTAACTTAATGCGGCCTTCCAACATGAAAAGGTTCCCCATCCCTGCCTTAACACAATGCTCTCCTAATTTTCCTCCTATCTCATCCTTGAACATTGGAATTTCTCATAGTTCTGCCATAGGCCTCTTCTCCCTTCACCCTACTCATCCATCTATCTCCTCAGTCATCATTTCCACAGTTCCAATTACCACCAAAATACTGATGATATAAATCTGTTTCTACAGCCTAGGCCTGTCTTCTAAGCAACAGACTTTTATATCCAGCTGACTCTAAACTCAATATGAATGCCTCTCAGGTACCTCAAAACCAACATGTACAAAGTCAAGTCAGCACCTTGCCCCCAAATCTTTTCATGCTTCTTTATTCTTTACCCTGTGAATGGCACCATCATATACCCAATTACTCAAGCTAGAAACCTAGAAGCCATTCTTGATTCCTTCTTCCCCCCTCAGGAAATTCTATTTCCTAAATATTTCTGAAATGTATCCATCTCCCTCCATCTCCCCGGCAACTCCCCTAATACATGGCACTATCATCTGATGCCCTCCTAGGGAAAGTCTTTCCATACAACCCATTCTCCACACAGCAGCCAGAGACATTCTTATAAATCAGAAATCACATCCCATAACTCCATGATGAGAAGGGCTTAAAACCGTTCTAGTCATTATTAGGATAAAGACCAAACTTAACATAGAAAGCTCTTTGTCTTGCACAGCCTACCTGTCCACATTCATTTTTCCTCCCTCTTCCTTTGGAAACACCTCCAAAATCTCTTCTCCCTTGCCTCTGAATCTCTGTATATGCTGCTAATTCTAGAACCCTCTTCCCCTCCACCTAGCCCTGTGCACTTGGCCTATTCCTAATCATGCTAAGATTAAGATTTCATTCCATGAAAAGCTACCTCAGATCCCTTGGTTTGTAAGGTGACCCTATATTGTGGTCCCAGAGTACCCTCTGCATCTCCCAATCTACTTGTAAATCACATCTCATTTTTGTTTATTTTTTTAAAAATCAGCTTTAAGGTATAATTTACATAGAATAAAATTCACCAGTGTAAGTGTATAATTTAATACAATTTGACAGCTGTATCAATTGTGTAACAACCACCACAATCAAGATAGGGAATATTTCTATCAGACCAAAAAGTTCTGTTGTGCTTTTTTTCCAGTCAATCCTCTCTCTACAGCTCTGGCTTCAGATTAACCACGGATCTGCTATCACTATAGTTTTACCTTCTCCAGAATGTTACATAAACAGAATCATACAGGACATAGGTAGTCATCTGTGGCTGGCTTCTTTCACATAACATAATGCTTTTGAAATTCATCCATGTTGTTACATGCACCAGTAATTCATTCTTTATTTTTTTATTGCTTCCTAGCATTGAATTGTATGGATGTACCAGCTTGTTTATCCATTTACTTACTGTTTCTAAACCGCTTGTTTCGAGTTTGGGGCTATTAGAAAGAAAGCTGCTATGAATGTTTGCTTACAAGTCTTTGTAGGGACATATATTTTTATTTTTCTTGGGTAAATACCTCCAAGTGAAATTGCTGAACTATATGGTAAATGCACGTTTAACTTTATGAGAAACTGCCAAATTGCTTTCCAAAGTAGCTGTTTTATTTTGCATTCCCACCAATATTTGAGAGTTCTAGTTGCTCTCCCTTCTTGACAGCTCTTGGTATGGTCAGTCATTTTAATGTTAGCTATTCAAGTGGATGCACAGTGATATCGCATTGTAGTTTTGATTTGCACTTTCCTAATGACTAATGATGTTAAATATCTTTTCATATACTTATTTGCCATTCATTTATCTTCTTTAGTGAAGTATCTGTTCAAATCTTCTCACTTTCGTATAGGGTTCTTTGAATTTTTATTATTCAGTTATACAAGTTCTTTATTAAATATATGTTTTTAAAATATTTTTCTACCAGTCCAAGGCTTACCTTTTTATTTTCTTAACAATAGCATTTGAAGAGCAAAAGATTTTGATTTTTATAGGGCTCAATTTATTCATTTTTAATTTCATACTTTATTTTAATGGCTTTAGTAATTACCTATTTTTCCTACTACAGCATAAGCACAATGAAGGAAGACCACACGTTTCTTCTGCTTACCATTTTATTTCCTGTGCCCGACATGTAAGACACTCACAACTTGGCACATAAGACACTCAAAAATATTTAATCAACTGATTATAATTAGTAGAAAATATGGAGGAACAATTAAGTCTTCTCTACTTGACAAACCAATCACATTACCTGCCACACTCACAGCCTGTTAAGTTGCCATACTTTGTATCACATGGCTCTATTCTTCCCACTCCCCTCCTTCTTGGCTACATAATATTGGGCTAGAGAGAAGCAAGGACACCTAATCCCCAGGCTGCCATCTAACTATACGGAGCCCTGATGGGAGGAAACTCTGTTCAAACAGAAGCAAGCTAGACCAATCAGTGTCTTGTTATTAAAGATTCGAATTGCAGAATACAATAGGGAATAGGCAGATAATAGAGAAATATGAAGCCGAAACGGTGCAGAGACGGCGGCTGTGAAGTAGAGCAGAAGCCGGGAACAAGATGATGTTCTGAAGATCAATCTGTGAGGCAGAGAAAAGAAACTAAGTATACTGTGGTGGTTATCAACCTAATCACACATCAGAATAACTTGAGAAGCTTCTTAAAACTGCAGTCATTTAGGTCCCATCCCATAGACTGGTATTTTGAAAATCTACTACGTGCCAGGCACCACTCTAGGCACAAGAGACAGTTGTGAAGAAAACAGACAAAAATCTTTAACTTCACTGAGCTTATAAGAGAGATTTTAAGTCAAAATCTACAGGGATGGAATGAGGCATGTTTATATTTTAAAGCTCCGTAAGTGTTTATGACTCAGGGTCAAGAATTATTAAAGAAAAGGAGAGAGTTAGAAGTGGGAAAAGGGAGATGACAAAAAGGGAGACACAGAGAGTCACTGCATTACATTAAAAGCAGAGACCTGTTCTAAAGATCTGTGAAGTACTGGTGCTGAAGTCCAAGTAGCCACGTGGGATTTTGTTCCAGCTTCAGCACGACTCAGCGGTAGTGCAGTTTCTGCTTTCCCATGAAGCTTAGCTTTTCCCAGAGTTCTGTGAGGCATGCCCACTCAGCCGAGATTTCTGTTTTGCTGAACTTTCTCCTCATTATTGAGAGTTTCTGTTCCTTAGCACAAAAATAGCTGAACTAAACCCATTCCCTAAACTCAGATCCCTTCTTGCCCTAGATGAAAGGGAAATGAGTGACAACAACATGCCTAGCCCTTCCAGGCCTATTCCCCAGAAACTGACTGGGGACCAGTAACAACTTAGGGCAGGACCGCCTAGGACACTGGGGACACTGCCATTTGCATATGAAGATGAATACGAGAATCCATATAAGTATCCCATCGCCACAGACTCTCACTGCCATTTCTTTACCTACCAGAACAGACCCCATAGACAACAGTCCAGACTGGACCTGAATCAGTCACTCCCCTTTGGATACTGTACATTGACTGCTGGCCCACTAGTGTTGGGGTTTTCAGACAGCCTGGCCTTGAGGTCTGGCCATGCCCAGACCCAGGTTATTCCTCTCCCCCAACATGTCTGCCTCCAACTTATTGATTAATTCAACAAATATTTACTGAGACCCTAATATGTGCCAGACATTACAACAGTCATTAGGAAAATAACAGTGTCTATATTCATGAAGCTCACAATTTAACTAGAGAAACAAGAATAAAAAATGTAAACAAAGTAATTATCAATCATGATCATATATTTTTTGAAAGGGACTGAAAACAGGAAAAAGAAAACAAAAACTGTGAACCAACTCTAGATGGGGTGTTTAGAGGAATCATTACTGAAGAGATAACATTTTAACAGGAGAAGTAAAGGATGGAAATGGGCTGGGCATGTAGTAGGAAATTTATAGGCCATGAGGTAGGAAAAGCTCAGCTCAGCTGAGCAACTGAGAGAGCTAACCCCAGTTGAGGGGGGTTAGGATGACACCAACTTGACCAAACAATTCAATCTGGGTTTTGGTTTGGCCTTTAATCTTTCTGTTTCTTCCCATAGGCAGTTTCAGGATATCTTCACCTTTTTTTAAGAGCAATATTGATGCAGGTCTGCTCAAATGAGTAAACATTCTATCCTAACTGACCACTTAACATTCAGCAAAACCGGTCAGTTCTCCGGTCAGTAGGAATAGAGAATGGGAAGGCCACAGACACTGTCAAGACTTGAGTGCCAAAACCGTGTGGCTTTACCTACATTCTATTGGCTAAAACAAGTCACAAGACCAGCCCAGATTCAAGGAGTGGGGAAATAGACTCCACCATGAATAAAAAAAGCTGCAAAGTCACACTGAGATGGCCAAAGGTACAGTGAAGCCGGTAATTGTGCCATCAATATGCTCAGTCCACCTCAGCAGCCGCCTTTGTGTGCAGACTCCTGACTTGCTCTGCTTCCTCAGTGGAAGCTACCACATTGGAGCTGCAGCTGGGTCTCTGCAGCTGGGTCTCTCCTCTCAGGACCTGCCCTGCCTTCTATACCAGCTCTTACATTGGTTCCACTTCCCTCACCCCATATCCCATTGCCTTGAATGGACCATCAAGTCTCCCACTACTGTTCAGACAAGTTACAAGAGGCTTACAACCTCTAAGCCCTGTCTCTGCCATGAGAACAAACCTGACCACCTTTAAAGGATAAAAGACCAACCTACAGCCAGCAGCTATCCAAACGTGAGCGAGCTCAGCCAAGATCAGCAGAACCACCTTCCCATCTCATAGCTGACCACAGACACGTAAGTGAGCCCAGCTAAGTAAGACCAGAATAACTACCCCACTGGTCCATAGACTTCCACTGGTCCTGATGAAATCATAAATAGCAACCACAGCAGAAACACAGTCTTGTAGACTAGATCATGATGGCACGGCAGAGGTGGGAGAAAGCAGAACTACAACTTAATGCTAACATGAGAACTCAGTAGTAGTAATTCCTAGAGTGAAACTGGCAAGGAGATTTAGGGTAGTAATTCAGATAATAATTTAGGATCCTTAATATGGGCAGGATCCCAAGATCATGAGTTCAATTTTTGGATGTTTTTGATGGAGGTTGTAAAGATGTTTGACAACAGTTGAAAATGTGGACCTGGAGTTTGGAAAACAGTTGGGAGTAGGTGAGCTTGCCAAGAGATTAGAGGAGAGAAAAAAAGCTGTGGCCTTAGCCTTGGTTAACGCCAAATTAGAGAATATAAGAAGGAAGAAGAGTCACTTAAAAAAAAAAAGTAAACAAAAAAATCCAGGACATTACAGGTCATGGAAGGTATGACAGCAGAGAATTTCAAGAAGGGAGACACTAAACACCAAACACTGTCAAGAGCTACAGCAACATGGAGAATAAGAACTGAAAGATCCTATCTGGGAGAGTCTTAATATTCATTTAACTTTCTAGACAGTGGTATTGAAAGAGATTTTGTCCTTTGCTTGTTTAAATTGTTTGCATTGCACTTAAATTTTTGAATTAAAAATTGGAAAACACAGCTTCTGACTTGCTGTTGGGTAAAAAAAAATTGGA
>NW_012150930.1:486228-489217 GCF_000956105.1 Propithecus coquereli
ACTACTTGTGTAAATTTAATAAGAAACATGCGATACTGTAAATGGATTATGGATAGCAGTTGTATCTGGTGAAGAGAGGGGAGTAGGGTGGGGAAGAAAAGAAGCGATCTCAAATTTATCAAAAGTTTTGTAGTTCTTTTATAAAAACTAAATAAATGTATAAGAAGCCAAAGACAAAAAATCCTATCTGGGGATAAGTGAGTTAAAATGAACAAGTATTTTAAGACTGACTCACAGTGAGAATTATAGTAAAATAAGAGTTTTAATTTACAATTTTGAAATATTTAACGAAATTTTCACAAATGTTATGCAGATCAAAGTAGATGGGAAAGAAAGTGACCAGGAAGTCAGCAGTGAGGGGGTCTCAAGAAGAAATGGATTTATCAGAAAATACAACCACTACTTTTCTTAAATTCCTGCTATTGCTTATAAAAACCACAATACTCCTTAAAGTTTGAAAACATTTTGAATATGTTTCACTTTGTGGATTTAGAAACAACACCCTAGAGAGGGTTCAGTTTTGAAGGAAGTGGAGCCAAACAAAAAAAAATTGGATTGCTTAAGAAGCCAATATAATCTTTCTTTGATGGCACTCACTGGGCATCCTTTGAATTTATAATCAGGAGCTTCTAATTGATAAAGCTTTGATAGCACAAAAGGTCACCATGGATTACTCGGTCCTGCTTTGCAACATACTGTGCTCTTCACAAACATTAGCAATTAACAGCAATAAATAATGGCATGAGTCAACCTTTTAAACACAGGACAGAATCCTAAAGCCCCTTACCTGCAGTAAACAGCAGTAGGAACTCGCCTTTGTTGCAAACACTTTTCAGTTGCTTTCTGTACCACAGTTAAATTCACCTCTGAAGCTCATCTGGGTTTTTTTTTTCCATTTAACAAATACATTTATATGGGTTCTAATTCTATTCCCCCACATGATAAGAAAACCATATTTTTAAATAAAAGCTCTGCAACATAAGTGATATTATGTATGAACTCACCATTTTTGTAAGTATTTAATTAAATTATTCTTACTTTTAACCAAGAACATTTTATTGTCCTAATGATTTATTATTCTAATTCAGTCCAATTGGCAAGAGAAATTAGGTGCCATTCTGTTGTAACATGTCTCATTCCCATTCCAATTTTGTTCTCAATAAATGTGTTACAGTTCTTCCACTGGCAGTCAAGAAAACTTTACACAAAAGCAGCATTTACTTGCAGTTACAACAGAGCCAAGCAATACATACGCTATTTGACAGCTCGGAATATCTGTTTTCCAGCATTCATCTGGAGCTGTTATTGGAACCATTAAAATTATTTTTTTACAGTTTTTAAAGGCCCAAGACACATTAATTTATCCTGATAGATGGAATAATGTGTTCATGTAAAAGAAAAACAAGTGTTATATAAAACATGACTAAACTGTCAACCACCTCCTTTTTACCTTTCTTTTGACTCTATATGTTTAATTTATTCTCCATTGAAAATGGCAACCGATAAAAAATAAAATCCCCATTTGATTTACTTTAAACTTTCACACTTCTTATCACACTGAGCAATGCTATTTTTGATCCAAAATAAGACTGAAACTTTTGCTTTCACACAAAAGTAAACACAGATGGTCTGATAATAGTAGAGAACTTTACACAAACTGCCTCATTTGAAGCAGGCCCATTTATGCCACATTTCATTAAATATGGCCTGTCTTAAATCAGACAGGCTCTCCTACAAGGAGCCAATCTTTATCTTTATTTAAACTCAGAGTGTGTGGCTTGTCTGTCACTATAAAAGACTTTGCCTCCTTTGTACAGGGGCAGACTTTAAAGCTAAAGAGCAGGGTGGGCCTCTTTAACCCAGCCAGGCCAATCCAACTAACAAACAGATTGTATTCAAAGGTTCTTTTGTCAATCTACTGTTGGATTTTAAAAGCATTTTACCATAGCAACAATGTTATACTCAGTGGTTAAGTTTTTAGGAAAGGCCATAAAAGCCCATTTAACCCATCATATAGCTGTGCTAATAGTTTAATAGGACCAACATGCACCTGTGCTAAATAATACTATAGAACAATGCACAATAATGTCTCTGTGAGAAAATTCATTAAAAATTCCAACCTTTTATGCTTGTGAGGGGCTTCCAGTAATGCCCTCCTCACTTCCTCTTGCAGACCTCTCTCACTACTGGCAACAGGAGTTGGACTTCCTTGCCCTAAATATAAGCCAGTCTTGACCACTATCACCTGAAGCTGTAGTTCAGCGTAGGAGAAGGCAGAGACTGGGTCCGAGGGTTGAAGGTGTGGGATGGGGTGTAGGAGGTTAGGGATGGACAAGTCTCCTGCCAGTGCACACCTCAGGCCACACTTCTTGGTCTAGCCCGTGCACCACCATTCTTTTCTTCCACCAGCCCTGAGATTATTCTGATTCCTCAATTGCTACCACCTGTTGCTTCCAATGAGGTTTCGCTCCTCCTCCTGGTCTATTGCACCACTGGCAGCTATCTCAGCCTTTCTCCTTGTTCCTGTGTATCCTCTTTTAAAGTTTCCTAAATATTGTCACAGTTGCTAACAAAGGAAGCCAGATAAAAGGCTCTCCTAAATTCACCTTCTACATCTTTTTTGGTTTTTTTTAATTGAGACTAAGTTGAGGAGTACACTTGGATGATAACAATAAGTTTTGGGGGACAAAAAAGGTATAAATTTGTTTTACAACATTCAAGACCAAGATAGGTCACCTTAAATAGTTATGTTCTCCTCGGGAATAAAATCTGGCTCTGCCTCCACTAGCCAGAGGTATCAGGATGTCGACCCAAATAAGTGACTGAGTCGAAAATTTCAATCAATGGAGGCTTATTAAACCAAAATTGAGGACACCCCAGGAAAGACACAAACCACAAACAGACTGGTGGTTGTTTTTCTGAAGGGAAATTTGGAAGCTTCAGCATTTAAAGGCGTACAGACAGAAAGAAAAAAGCTAGTGGCGGCGGG
>NW_012150930.1:489267-490312 GCF_000956105.1 Propithecus coquereli
CTGAATATGGGCAGGATCCCAAGATCATGAGTTCAATTTTTGGATGTTTTTGATGGAGGTTGTAAAGATGTTTGACAACAGTAGAAAATGTGGACCTGGAGTTTGGAAAACAGTTGGGAGTAGGTGAGCTTGCCAAGAGATTAGAGGAGAGAAAAAAAGCTGTGGCCTCAGCCTTGGTTAAGGCCAAATTAGAGAATATAAGAAGGAAGAAGAGTCACTTAAAAAAAAAAAAGTAAACAGAAAAAAATCCAGGATATTACAGGTCATGGAAGGTATGACAGCAGAGAATTTCAAGAAGTGAGACACTAAACACCAAACACTGTCAAGAGCTGCAGCAACATGGAGAATAAGAACTGAAAGATCCTATCTGGGAAAGTCTTAATATTCATTTAACTTTCTAGACAGTGGTATTGAAAGAGATTTTGTCCCTTGCTTGTTTAAATTGTTTGCATTGCACTTAAATTTTTGAATTAAAAATTGGAAAACACAGCTTCTGACTTGCTGTTGGGTAAAAAAAAAATTGGAAAACAAAAATTTTTTAATTGACAATAACTGTACATATTCATGGGGTACATGGTGATGTTTTGATACATATAATAATGTATAGTGATCAGACTAGGGTCATTGGCATATTCATCATCTCAGGCATTTGTCATTTCTTTGTATTGGGAACATTCAATATCCTTCTAGATATTTGAAACTATATATTATTGTTAATAATATTATAGTCATACTACAGTGGTATAGAACACTAGAACTTATTCTTCCTATCTGGCTGTAAATTTGTATCCTTTAAAAACATTTCTCTCTGTTCCTCCCTAAACCACTACCCTTCCCAAGAAAACAACAAATTTTTAAAGGTGACAAATTGTGTGGGCTTTTTGTTTCAGTATTTCTTTTAGAAAAATCTAAAAGTCCATCCATAAGAAAACAGAAAATAAATTGTGTTATGTTTATATGATGGAATAACTATATGGCAATTAAAAAGAATGTCTATATTTGTTGACATCAATAGATCTCAAAAATATAAAATTGGGCCGGGCGC
>NW_012150930.1:493742-502865 GCF_000956105.1 Propithecus coquereli
GTGAGGCAAAATGGTTACATTCTTGTGAGGCCCAGGAAATACATAAGGTAAGGGGAATGTTAGAAGAGAAAAAAGGAGTGAAGGAAGCATCAATTATGTAGATGTCCCTCTATGGGATGAATAGCTGATAGAAGAATGCCTGATCCTGTCCTATCCCCTGTTCCATTACCTATAAACTTGTAATTCATTATTGGTGTGAAATCAAACAGACTTTAGTTTTAGGTGCTAGACATAGTTATAATTTGCATGTCCTTGCTTATGGGAGGCCAGCAAGCAATTTCCCTAAGGAATGATCTGTGGGGTCAGCTCTTCACAGGTGCTTGAGGCCTTTATCTTCCCTTTTGCATAAGGACTTGGGGGGTGGCCCCGAGATTGTGATTTTCTTTTTATGAAGATATTCCAACTCACATTGGAGAGACTGCCTTCTTCCCTTCAACCCTCCTAGAATTCTCGGAAAATAGGGTAAATCTGGCCTTCTCATCCTTAGAGCATCATGGGCATATGTGAGGTGTTCATTGCCTGAGCCCACCAGTCCATTTAAAGGTGCCACGGATCCTTTAAGTCAGCTTCTGCGACAATTGTAAATGCTCATTGTTCACAGCCTTGCCAGGTTTCATTGCTCACTACTCAAGAGGAGGCCAATACACTGAGACAGCAGGGGTTACACCAGAGAAAGAGTTTAATATTGTAGGTACCATGCAAGGAGAGAGAAGGAAGTTCTCAAATATGTCTCCCTGAGAATTTGAGGAAAAGAGTTTTTAAAGATAGTTGGGCAGGCAAAGGGCTAGGCAATAGGTCTGCTAATTGGGCTGGGTTCAGGGTGGAACCATAGAGATATAGCAATTGTCTTCTTTGCTGAGTTAGTTCTTAGATGGGGGTCACAAGACCAGTTGAGTCAGTATGGACCACTGGTCTGGGTGGGTCATCCATTCCACAGGAATGCAGGGCCTGGAAGATATCTCAAAAACTAGCCTTAGGTTTCACGAGGGTGATATTATCTATGGGAGCAATGAAGAAAGCTAAGAATCTTTATGACCATCAGCTGTATGACTCCTGAGTAGTAAGAAATTATAGGAAAGCAAGCTAGGGAACAGTGGTTCCCACACGCACGCACACACACACACATATATACAAGATACATATATATACATTTTCCCTACCACAGTTCCCACCTTGTGGCCCTTATTAATTTTATAAAGGGCATTTTAAATTATGCTCCACCTCAACTCACCATTGGGAAGGCAAGAGGAATAGGTTCCAACCACTCATAAAGTTGTCATCTACATTAGTACAGTAACCTCCACTAAATCTCTGAAAGCTAATCCCACATCTGTCGTTCTGTTTCCTCTGCACTCCCCAGCAAAATCCCCACCTTCATTCTCCTGCTGCCACCCTCCCCCGACATCTCTCATCTCAAAACAAAAACCTGAGTGGTGGGATTTTATGCCAGGGACCAAAAAATTTCCATTTTTATCCATGTTCTTTTTCAGGCCTGCTAATACTAATATAAAGGCAGTTTACAATATCCTGAAACTAAGAAGCTCAAAATCAGAACATAACAGCTTCTGGGGATGATGGAATGAACAAATAATTATAATATGTCAAGAAATTATCCTGCAAAATATATTTCAGAGGAACTTCCAGTCTTGGGTTATGTAGCTATTTCATGATAGGTCTGCTGTGAACACCAAGCCAGGACCTCAGATATGGGTACTAAGGAAATGGTATGCAGGGTGAGGGTGCTACCAAAGAGAACAACACACTGGGCCTGAGAGAACCTCACTATTAGCCAGGGAAAGTTTTACTGTCCCCTTCTCTTTTTAGCCTTCTTTTCTCTCTGCTTTATGGTCATGTCATTCATTTATTTGTAATATAATCTGTAGAGCCAACATTTATAACAGGTTTATCATATGGTAAATGATTAGTATAGATTATTTTAATCAATTGTCATAATAACTCAGTGAAGTATTATACCAATTTACAGATGAAGAAACTGTGACTTAAGCCAGAAAAAAATGAAATTATTATATGAATTTATAGCTACATAGAATTTATAGCTAAAAAGAGAATATAAGACTTCCCAATTACCAGAAAATAAAAAAAAAAAAGAAATCAAATAAAATACACCAACCATGTGGTGAAATTTTTAAAAAGCAATAAATGTGGAAGTGTAACCTAAAATAGTATGTTAGAACAAAGGCCAAAAATATCTGTCGTATAACTAAATGTATATGGGATATTTCTACTTGAATAAAAGAGTTCTATTTTTAATAAAGGTGGTCTAGGATTTGGGGGCCTCACTCAAAGCTGAATGTTGCTTCTTTTGAGGGTGCTTATCCCCTGGGAGCATCTAATGATTCTGAAAGGGGCAGCTGAGAGGCTAAGCAGAGCTTTACAGCATTAGGCTAGGGACAGAGACTAAACTACAGAGCCTGAGAGAAAGGAAACTGATAAATACTCTTCATTTTGGCTTCAGACCAAGATACCCTAGAAGTAAAGGTAAAGATAAGACCTACAGTTTTGAAATTGTCTCAATGCCTGAAATTGGATTGAGGTAAATCACAGACTGCTAATGCCCACAGGCATCTGGGAGAAATAAAAATAAATCATTTATGGCAGAAGTTAACATCATTCTATGTCTCAAATTATTTCCAAAACTTGGCAAATCTGATGTCAGGCACATAATAAAAAAAAATAACCAGGCACATGAGGAAACAAGACAATTTGAATGAAAGTCAAAAACAACAGAAAATATACACAAAAAAAGGACCCCAGATATTGAAGTTATCCGATGTGGTCTTTAAAATAACTATCTTTGACCAGGCATGGTGGTTCATACCTGTAATCCTAGAACTTTGGGAGGCTAAGGCAAGAAGATTGTTTGAGGCCACGAGTTTGAGACCAGCCTGAGCAATAATAGCAAGACACTGTCTCTACAAAAAAAAAAATTTCTTTAATTAGCCAAGTGTGGTGACACATGCCTGTAGTCCTAGCTGCTCAGGAGGCTGAGCTGAGTAGATTGCTTGAGGTCAGGAGTTCAAGGCTGCAGTGAGTAGTAATGACACCACTGCACTCTAGCCCAGGTGACAGAGGGAGACCCTGATTCAAAGAAACAAAATAAAGTAAAAAATTAAAGTAACTATCTTTGATAGATATATAGATAGATGGATAGATATATAATATGGCAGGTATAGTAAAATGTTAATGGTAGACTATAAATGTCAGGTAGATGTTCATTATAAAAATCTTTTGACATTTCTATATGTCTGAAATTTTTCATAACAAAATGTTGGAAAATAATTATTCTTATTATGTTCAATGAAATAAAAAATAAGAACGAGAATTTTGACCAGAAATTTTTAAAAAAATAAGCAAAAGGAAATTCTAGAACTGAAAAATGCACTAACTGAAATGAAAAGTTTAACAGCACAGTAGACATAGTTAAAGAGAGAATTAGAATATGTAAGATAAGTCAGAGAAAAATACCCAGAATAAAACAAGAAGGGACAAAAGGATGGACAACAGAGAAGAGAGGGTAAGAGACATGAAGGACACAGTGAGAAGATTTAACGTTCATGTAATTAGAATCAAAGAAGGAGAGGGAGACAAGGAGGCAGAAAGAAAATTTGAAGAGATAATATCTGATTGTTTTCCAAGGAAAATGCATGAAAATATAGAATAAAGAATTCTATAGATCCTAAGTAGGATCCAGAAAAAGAAGACCACACTTTAGGCATAGCAACCAGAAATCATTAATTTGTCTAGATGTGATGGTGATTTTGAGGAGATACATATAAATAAATTTTTAACAATTATCTTTTAGACATACATACTTAGATTTATGAGTGCGATTATTATATCATGTCAAAATAATCAAAGTATGCAGGAGTAGGAAGGGATACAAATTAAATAGAAATAAACCGCTAATCTTATCATTAGTTGATAATTGTTGAAGTTGGGTAAGTCAATACAGAAACCAAAGGAGACAGCCACTTGGTTTTCTAAGGTAGACCTGATGGTTTATGGGAATTGCTCAGCTAGCTGAATCCAGAACCCTGAGGGGCATGGTTGAGGTCAATACTACAAACTGCCTCATTCTGCTTCTTTGAGTCCTGTTGACATTAATAAGTTTTTATGAGACAAAGAGAATGGATTTGGTTAAAGCCTCTGTTGTTCGGATTAATCAGAGTGGCCAGCAGAGTGGTATATTCATGGGAAAAAATCACTAGAAGCCAATACAGCATAGAAACACAGGTGGATATTACTAGGAAACAATTATCTATAGGTCTCTACATCTCTGCACATCTTGCAAGCTGGGACATTAACTTCATTTGTTCTGGACTATCTTTCTTTCTTTTATTTTTTTTTTTTTGAGACAGAGTCTCACTCTGTTGCCCGGGCTAGAGTGAGTGCCATGGCGTCATCCTAGCTCACAGCAACCTCACACTCCTGGGCTCAAGCGATCCTACTGCCTCAGCCTCCCGAGTAGCTGGGACTACAGGCACATGCCACCATGCCCGGCTAATTTTTTCTATATATTTTTAGATTAATTTATTTCTCTTTTTAGTAGAGACGGGGTCTCACTCTTGCTCAGGCTGGTCTCGAACTCCTGAGCTCAAAGGATCCGCCCGCCTTGGCCTCCCAGAGTGCTAGGATTACAGGCGTGAGCCACCGCGCCCGGCCTTTGTTCTGGACT
This sequence comes from Propithecus coquereli, assembly GCF_000956105.1. NCBI lineage: Eukaryota > Metazoa > Chordata > Mammalia > Primates > Indriidae > Propithecus > Propithecus coquereli. The sequence goes on from NW_012150930.1 coordinate 498,439, forward strand.
ATCTTTCCAATGATGTTTGTATATGAACAGCCTTGGAAGACAGATGGTATCTCCCTCTGGAGGTTTGAAAGACAAGCAAGCTTATTGGTCATTATAAAAGTTTCAGTTTCCTAAGCTCAAGGTTTCTTTCCTATGATGCAACCCACTGTGTGTGCAGATGTTACCTGGCCCTCTTCATGTTGCCCTGAGGGAATCAGGGCTCAGGAAACTGGTATATATGCTAATTTTATGGACACTGTTATTGCTGTGAGTGATAAACATTCCTTTGTCTCTGACCCAGGAATATCATGACTTATGCCACCGTCCACAAAACTGTGGCAAGCTTTCAACTAGAGTAAAATCTCAGATCTTTCACCATTCTTGACAAATATCTAGAAAATAAGTGATAAAAACATTACAGATCAGAACCTAAGAGATGCATTTAAAGCGGTACTCAGAAGAATATGCAAAGTCTTAGAAATTCATGTTAATGACAATAAAAAATGACAATGAATTAATTAAGCATTCAACTCAAGATCTTAGAAAAGGACACTAAAATAAACCTAAGACAAGCAAAAGGAAGATAAAGGCAGCAAAAATTAAATGGATAATGGCAGGTACATTTTTTTTAATGTTGGTTCTTTAAAATAAATAAATACCTTAGATAAAACATTAGTAATTCTGTCTTAGTTCAGACTGCTATAACAAAAATACTATAGAATGGATGACTTATAAATACCAAAAATTTATTTCTTATAGCTCTGGAGGATGATAGTCCAAGATCAGGGTGCCACATGGTAGGATTCTGGCAAGAGTCCTCTTTCAGGTTGCATACTGCCATCTTCTTGTATCTTCACACAGCAGAAAGAAAGCTAGAGAACTCTCTGTGTTCTCTTTTATGAGGGCACTAATCCCATTCCTGGGGACTCTTAACTCCATGACCTAAATTACCTCCCAAAGGCTCATCTCCTAATACTATCACACTAGGGGTTAGGATTGCAACATATGAATTTTGGAGGAACACAAGCACTCAACCGATAACAGACTCTAACCAAGAAAAAAAATAAAGAAAGTACAAATGTATTTTTAAAAGAAGTAAAATTATAGCAATAACCACAGAATTAAAGAATACTAAAAAACAATAGATTCCTTTGCTCAAATTCATGAATCCAAAATAAATCTAAAAATGTATGATTGTTTAGAATAACATAGCATTATCAAAATTGACTTTAGAAAAGACAGAGACCAACCTGAGCAAGAGTGAGACCTTATCTCTACTAAAAATAGAAAAAATTAGCCGGGCATGTTGGCATGCACCTGTAGTCCCAGCTACTTGGGAAGCTGAGGCAGGAGAATCGCTTGAGCCCATGAGTTTGAGGTTGCTGTGAGGTAGGCTAAAAAAGACAGAAAATCTAAATAGACCCATTATCATTGAAGAAGTGATGTTAGAGAGCTGCCCTCATCAAAAATCACTAAGCCCAGGTAGTTTCATAGGTGAAACTATTAAGGTAACTAAAATGCTATTTAAGGTATTATGGTTGTGTGTGTATGTGTGTTTTGTATTTTAATTACTTGTAAAGATATATTTGAAATATTTATTCATGAAAAATATAATGTCTTGAATTTACTTCAAAATAGTATTAAAAGAGAAATAATAGGAGATATGCAGACAGATAAAACAAGCTTAGTCATGATACTAAAACCTAACACTGATACCAAAATCCAACAAATATTGCACAAAAGAAAACTATAGATCAACCTAATTATAAATCTCTACTCACAAATCATAATTAAATCATTGCCAAAAAGAATTTAACAGCACATTAAAAAAAATAATATATTCTGGCCAGCTAAGTTCACCAGAGATGGTAGGATACTCATTATTAGAAAATATATTAATACAATTGCTATGGTCTGAATGTTTTTGTCCCTCCAAAGTTTCTATGTTGAAACCTAATCCCCAATGTGATGGATTTAGCTGTGGGGGCTTTAGTAGGTCATGAGGGCCTATATGGGATTACTGTCCTTATAAAAGAGGCCTGGAGGATGTTGTTTGCCTCTTCTACCATGTGAGGACACAGCTAGAAGCCATCATCTATGAAGAAGAGAGAGAGCCCTCATCAGACATCAAATCTGCTGGTGCCTTCATCTTGGACTCTCTAGCCTCTAGAACTATAATAAGTTTCGGTGGTTTGTAAGTTACCCAGTTTATGGTATTTTTGTTACAGCAGCCCAAATGGACTAAGACAATAATTCATCATATTAATAAGCTGAAAAGAAAAACCATAATCATCTCTATTTGATCAAATTTGGCATCTATTCTTCATTTTAATTAAAAAATTCTGACTGTTGGCCGGACACGGTGGCTCACGCCTGTAATCCTAGCACTCTGGGAGGCCAAGGCGGGCAGATCGTTTGAGCTCAGGAGTTCGAAACCAGCCTGAGCAAGAGCGAGATCCCGTCTCTACTAAAAATACAAAGAAATTAATTGGACAACTAAAACTATATAGAAAAAATTAGCCGGGCATGGTGGCGCATGCCTGTAGTCCCAGCTACTTGGGAGGCTGAGACAGAAGGATTGCTTGAGCCCAGGATTGTGAGGTTGCTGTGAGCTAGGCTGACGCCACGGCACTCACTCTAGCCCAGGCAAAAGAGTAAGACTGTGTCTCAAAAAAAAAAAAAAAAAATTCTGACTGAATAAAATAGAAATAGATAGATCCTTGCTTCATACAATTTTATAAAATCACACATTGTGCTTATTTGAAAAAGGCCAGACACATGTCTATTAAAGCTAAGAAAAAGAATGTCTATTATTTGCATAATTATTTAACATTGTTATGGAAGTATCACCAATACAACAATTAGTTAGGAAAAAGGAATGGTTAAAATATTTTAAGATAAAATGAATAAATAATTATTTAATGCCCAAAGCAATCTATAGATTCAATGCAATTCCTGTCAAAATACCAATGTCATTTTCCACATAATTAGAAAAAACAAGTCTAAAATTCATATGGAACCAAAAAAGGGCCCAAATATTACAGCCAATGCAATCCTAAGCAAAAAGAACAAATCTGGAGGCATCACATTACCTGATTCAAATTATATTATACAGCTATAGTGACCAAAACAGCATGGTACTGGTATTAAAGTAGACACAGATCAATGGAACAGAATAGAGAACTCAAAAATAAAGCCAAATACCCACAACCAACTGATCTTTGACAAAGCAGACAAAAACGTCCACTGGGGAAAGGACACCCTATTCAATAAATGGTGCTACGAAAATTGGATTGCCACATGTAGAAAAATGAAACTGGATCTGTATCTCACCATATACAAAAATTAATTCAAGAATGGATTCAAGACTTAAATGTAAAACCTGACACCATAAAAATTCCAGAAGAAAACTTAGGGAAAACTCTTCTGGACATTGGCCTAGGCAAAATATTCATTACTAAGACCCCAAAAACAAATGCAACAAAAACAAAAATAAATAAATGGAACTTAATTAAACCAAAAACCTTCTGCACAACAAAAGAAACAATCAACAGAGTAAACATTAATAGATAAAAAAATGGGAGAAAATATTCACAAACTATACATCTGACAAAGGACTAATATCTATAATCTAAAGAAACTCACACAAATCAGCAAGAAAAAACCAAATAACCCCACCAAAAGTAGGCAAAAGATACGAACAGACATTTTTCAAAAGAAGAGATACAAATGCCCAACAAACATGAAAAAATGCTCAATATCACTAATCATTAGGGAAATGCAAATGAAAACCACTATGAGGTAACATCTTACCCCTGTAAGAATGGCCATTATTAAAAAGTCAAAAAACAGTAAATGTTGGCACAAATGCAGTGAAAAGAGAACACTTATACACTGTTGGTGGGAATGTAAATTATTATAGTACCACCTCTTTGAAAAACAGTATGGAGATTTCTCAAAGAACTAAAAGTAGATCTACCATTTGATGCATCAATCCCACTACTGCGTATCTACTCAAAGGAAAAGAAGTCATTATATCAAAAAGATACTGCCATCATTATCACAGCACAACTCATAATTGCAAAGATATGGAACCAACATAAGTGCCCATCAACTGAGGAGTGGGTAAAGAAAATGTGGTATATATACACCATGGAATACTACTCAGTCATAAGAAAAGAATGAAATTATATCTCTTGCAGCAACTTGGATAGAACTGGAGGCCATTATCCTAAATGAAGTAACGCAGGAATGGAAAACCAAATACCATATGTTCTCACTAATATGTGGGAGCTAATAGATGGGTACACACAGGCATAAAGTGATATAAAGGATATGAGACACCAAGAATGGGGGAGGGTGGCAGTGTGGGTATGGGATAAAAACTTACCTCTTGGATACAATGAACACTATTCCAGTGATGGGCACACCAAAAGCCCTGACTTAAG
>NW_012150930.1:511025-513020 GCF_000956105.1 Propithecus coquereli
AAAAGAACAATTAAGTGAAAACACTAGAGGCTTCAATTCTGGATCATCTTTGGAAAAATTAGACAGATTCAAATATGCAATCCAGAAGCATTCTAATACTTTTCATTTCTAAATAGGCCAACACTAGCCAATAAATTGAATCATTCTTTTTATCACAACATTAATTCATTGTATGATTTAGAGATGAGTCTCAAGTTACACCTCCCAAGTGTTCCTCGTACTTTCCTATCAGTCTTTAATAATCTTTCCAGGAACTTCCATCATGTTGAGTGGATACAAGATGAGAGTCTCTGGCTGATCTTTGAGCACTATTAATACCATATGGTGACCTCTCAAGCCCACACTAGGCCTCCTGGGAGGCCAATCTCTTCCTTTATAGTTCTCAAATGGCACATGCCCTTAATCACAGAGGACCAGGCTTGTCAAGTCTCCAGTTTATCTAAAAACAGGTCACAAATGGTGTGTGAAGTGGAAGAATGCTCACCATATATTTATAAAAATCAGTTTAAAACCATTATTACATAAGAATCCAGCGTCACACAAAATAGTGCATGGTCAGTACTCCACAAATATGTGTTCAATAAATTATCTACTTAATTTCAGCCAGAAAAGAGATATTTGTTTTCTATACAAAACATACATGCATAAGAAAAAAACTAGAAAGTTATATACCACAACATTAACAAGTGCCATCTCTGGGGTATTGGGATTATAAGTACTCTTTGTGTGTGCGCTTTCCTGTATTTTCCAATGTTGTGTAATTATATGAATATTTTGCAATCAGGAAAAGATGTTATTTTTATAAACAAACCAAGAAACTATCAAGGCTACTACTGAGCTCTTCTAGGCTCCCAAGGACCTCAATTTTGGCAGTGACCGAGACTGTGGTCATTATACAAACATCAGTTTGATTGGGAAAGAAAAGGGGAAAGGGTTGTTCTTAGGTTCCCTGAAGGTCCTAGTTTATCGAGTCATCACAAAGGTGTCTCCTTTGCTCACTGACTCTAGGGAAGAAAATAAAGGAACACAAGGCAAAACTTACCTAAGTAGGTATTAACTTTGCCGTGGGGGACAGGGATGTGAGAGGAAGGGACCTTTTCTATCTGATGACAATTCTGTTCCAGAGTCTGCTGTCAAGTCTTCAGATGTCAGGTAGAGTGTGAACCAGAATTTAACTTGATCCTCATCAAGTGGCAGACAGTAAAGACATATTATTTAACTGTAGAGGTTTCAACCTATTTTGTAGCTACCATAAAATCTAGGACATGCTTTGTATATGTGGTGCTTTATACTACAGGTATTTTACTTTTTTCTATAATTTATCATTTTCCCTTACATATTGATCCTCATATCTAGAACTGTTCACCAAATCAAGTTAAGCAGGCCAAGGTCATTAAAGCAGCTATGTTAGATGCCATGGGGGACCCAAGAGCACATACATTTGTGTTTTCAATGTTTTCTAAATAATGGAGAAATCAAGGATAGTTTATAATGTGTATATAACATTTATACTCACAACAAAATCTGATTCCCTCACTTCAGATGTCAGAATTAGGATCTTTATTTAAAAAGAAAAGAACTCCTCATAATGCCAAAAGGATGAAAAAGTTAGTAAAATATTAGATCAATTGTAATGATGTAGAGAACATACCACCTTATGTTGGGGTTTGTGTACAGACACACAACAAATACCACAGATTTAAAGGTGAAAATTAAACAAGAACAGAAGATCTGGCAGTAGTAACTAAGTACAAAGACATTGCTGTATATTTTTAATCACTAAAGTTATGTAACAAACAGAATATTAAACCTAGATAAAAAAACAAAAAAGTACCCTAAGTATATCATTTAGTTTAGTTTGATTTATTCAAATATTTATTTATTTTGAATTATCAGCCAGACTTACAGCTAGCTAACTTTAAGAAAACTCTATAGCCAAACCTCTGTCTACAGTTCCTCCTGTAGTTCATGAAGTTCTATGCACAAATACAGGAT
>NW_012150930.1:513070-515696 GCF_000956105.1 Propithecus coquereli
GTATATATAGAATAGATATAATAAGCCTTATATTCAAACTTCTTATCTTTGGACATCAAAAACATAATCAACATAGGCATCCAAATAAGTATAACAGATGGGTGCTATATGGCAAACCAAACAATGATTATTCCATATATACTATAGGAAATAATTTCAGGGAAGTTTTGAAGGTGAAACAACATAAAAGCACTATATTATTAATATTATAATAGAACTGGATATGGGGAAAAGCACAGGAAAACAGGTTTAGGGAAACAAACAAAACTAAAAAGTGAAGGGGAAGTGGTGGACAGGAGGCAGCTGGTAGAGGGATTTGAAGGTCAAAGGCTTGCATTTCAAGAAAAGGCAATAATGAAACCTATGCAGAACTCCTATTCAGTCTCTTATCACAGCATCACTACTGCCTCCTTTTTGAAATACTCTCCTCTCCTAGATTCCATGATTCCATCCATCCCTAGGTTTTTTCCCACCTAACCTCCAAATGTGAGAGCACCTCAGGCTGAGTCCTAGGCTCTCTGCTCCCCTTCTAAACCATTCTCAAGATTTTAAGCTATTGATCCCAGAATTTATAGTTCTACCTCAAAATTCCCCTCTGAACTCCACTAAAAGATTTATTTATTTATGTCAAATGATTTATTTGACATACCTACTTGGACGTCCTACCAGCATGATGTCCAGAAAAGAACTTCTGATAAATACCAGCAAGCATCACCTGAGACACAATAGAACTCATGGGTCCCTTGTCTTCTAGCCATCCTGTGGAGAAGTGTTCTTGGGTGAGTGTGCAACTGGACACACCATCATAATATAATCCAACAGAGCGACCCTTCCCAACATTGTTCTCAGTCTTTAGAGAGCTTTGTGAGCACAGACAACTATATATTTGGGGCACCTGGTTATCAATCAGGTGCCTGCTAGTGCTGAGAACAGTGCTGATGATACCTGGAGATCTTGTTAAGAGGGGTAATGAACTGCAGCATCTCTCACCACGGGGAAAAAGAGCCATCAGTGACAGCTCATTGCCAGCCCATCCACAGGAAGTGTCAGGGTTACTTGCAGTCATCCTTCTTGTCTCTCCATATATTCCAAGTTTAACATGCCCAAAGCTGAATGCTTTTTTGCCTGAATCTTACACCCTTTCTTCCCCTCCGATTTGTTACATCTCAAAAGGTACTGCCAGATACCCATTGCTTAAGCTAAAAACCAAGGAGTTATCTCACTCCCTAATTCCTCACATCCAGTCCATTACCAAATTCTATAGGGCTGTGCTGTCCAATATGGCTGTCATTAGCAACATATGGCCATTGAGCACTTAAAAGGGAGCTGGTCCAATCTGAGATGTGCTTTAAATGTAAAATACGCATCAGATTTGAAGACATAGTACAAAAAGAGAATGTCAAATATCTCATTAATAACTTTCATATTGATTACATTTTAGTGATAACTTTTTTTATGTGTTGGGTTAAGTAAACTATAATACTAAAACTAATTTCACCTATTTCCTTTTACTTTTTTAATGTGATTAAAAGAAAATTTAAAGTACACATTTGGCTTATATTTGTGGCTCATATTGTAATTCTATTGGACAGTGCTGCTATAGCATATAGCCATCACCTTCACCCAAAGCTACTGTCACCACCCTAATCCATCATTTCTGGCCTAGACTACTACAAGGGCTTCCTATTGATCTCCATGTTTCCTCAGTTGTCCCATCTTAAACGATTCTCTTCAAAAGTTGTTGAAATCCTTTTTAAATGTAAGTCCCATTATATGTCTTACTTGCTTAACATGTCTCAATGGTTTCTAATTGTCCTAAAACACAATCTTCCTATCATGGACTTAGAGGTCCTGCATATAATTTTATATGATTCCAGCACCCCCACATCCTCACCCATCTCTGTGACTTCATCTAAAGCCACTTTCCCCCACCACTCACTATTCTCTAGCAGCACTTGGCATCCTTCAGTTTCTAAGATAATACTAATCTTGTAACTACTAAGGCCTTCACACCAACCATTCCTACATTTAGAAAGCTTTGCCTGCCTCTTTGGCTGTCTCCTTCTCATCCATCAAGTCTCAGCTTACACATTAGTTCCCTAAGAAGCCCTTCCCGATCAGCGAGTCTAAGGGTTTCTGCCCTTTATTTTCCATCCCAGAACTGTTTCCTTGTAACATTTTTCTCAATTTGTACTTACATATTTATTTGTATGTTTAACTGCTTCTTGTTCTATCTTCCTCTGCTAGACTGCAAGCTCCATGATAGGTAGGGAAAGGTCTGCTCAGCCTAGCAGTATAGACCCAATGTTGGTCAAGAAAATTATTAAAGGGGCACTGTATAGAATATTTAAGAGTAGGGATTGGCTAGAAATGAAAAGGTTAGAGGTAAAAAAAAAAAAAAAAAAAAATTCAAGAAGTGCCTAGAGAAGAATATGGCAGAATTAAAGTCATTTCTGATGATCCAGCAATCCCACTCCGAGGATATTTCCAAAGGAAATGAAATTAGTATGTCAAAGAAAAGAAATCAGTATGTCTACACTCTCGTGTTCATTGCAGCATTATTTACAATAGCCGAGTTAGAGTCAACCTAAGTGTCCATCAACAGCTGAATGGATTAAAAAAATGT
>NW_012150930.1:519646-520998 GCF_000956105.1 Propithecus coquereli
ACATTTGTTTAGTAGAGTTGAAGAGGGTCTAGAAACACACACAGTCATGGAAATTTAGTATCAGATAAAGGTGGCATTTCAAATCAGTGTTGAACGTATGGATTATTCAACTTCACTGAGGTATAACTGAAGTATACTAAATGTCACATATTTAAGACATAATTTGATATGTTTTGACATCTGAATACATTCACAAAACCATCATCACCATCAAGATGATGAATATACGTTACTCCCCAGTTTCCCTGCACTCCTTCGTAGTCCCTCCTTCATGGCCTTTCCCATTCACTCATCCCTGTCTCACTAATCAGTGATCTGCTTTCTGTCACTACAGACCAATTAGCATTGTCTAGAACTTTATAGAAAGGGAATCACACAGATTGTATTCTTTGGCTTCTTTCATTCAACATAATATTTTGAGATTTACTCATGTTGTTGCATGTATCAATACCTCATTCTTTTGTATTACTGAGTAGTATTCCACCACATGAATATATCACAATTTACTCATCCATTCCATGTTGTTCAATGTCCACTGGGTTGCTTCCAGTTCTTGGTTATTCCAAGTAAAGCTTTTATGAACATGTACAATTTGTATGGACACAAAGCATGGCAATGTTATCAATGTAGAATTCAAAGCAAAATTCACTAACTAGGACAAGAGAGAGCTTTATACAAATGTCTACCAAAAAGACATAGGTCAAAAGCCTTTCTTTATATAAGCCTTTAAAGCAACTTTCCATTATTGTCAAGGATCAATTCTGAACAAGACACCAGGCCCAGTTGATTTTATACACAACTTCTGCCAAACTTTAAAGGAATGATAATTCCCAGTTTTCACATTTCCAAAACATAGGGAAAAAAAATAGTAAGCTTCCAAATTAATTTTATGAGGCTAGCACAACCCTGATCCAAAAAACTTGACAAAGCAGTGACCTCTGTCCCCTAAAAAAATAAAGAATCTATGAACCAAAACTTTCACAATAAAAGGTGAGGGGATCTATAGACCAATCCCTCTATGAAAACTAATGAAAATCCTAATCGAATGTGGCATAGGTTTTATTTCAGTAAAAGAAATGGTGATATGAAGAAATTCACTGCTGTCATTCACTAAAGAATTAAGAGATTATTTTTAAAGGATTTTTTTAAAAACCATCATTCATCCCTGATTTAAATAAACAAACATCTTTGTGAACAAAGAATAAAAGGATATCTCCTCAACCTCATGATATATAGGTTAGCTGAGACTGTTTTTTTGTATTGTTCAAAGACTTTTTACAAGGATTGTGTATTAATGAATAATTCATTTTAACTGTAAAATTTTAAAAAAGAAAATCATAGTGGGCATAAAT
>NW_012150930.1:521048-522679 GCF_000956105.1 Propithecus coquereli
CTTGTACCCCCTTAATTTTTTGAAATAAAAAAATAAAAAATGATAAAAGAAAAAGGAATGGGTAAAAAATTTTAAGGTAAAATGAATAGCTTTCCTGTATACAAATAATAGCCAGTTACAAACTATAATGAAATAAAAGATCCCATTTACAACAGCAATAATAAGATAAAATGCCTAGCAATAAATTTAGCAAGAAATATGTCAGAACTATCTAAAGAAAAACTTTAAAAATACTACTATGGGTCACACTCGCACATATGTAAATACTTGAATAAATGGAAACAATGCAGTAAAACAGAGTACGGAAATAAAACAAATATTTATCAGTGGAAGCAAAAAAGGATTGTTCAATAAATGGTATTGTGGGGTCAGGGGAAACTTCTCCTTCATCCCAGAAGGTTTGCTGAAAGATCAACTCACAATAAAGCAGATTAGTAAGAGAAAGAAGTTTATTTACTGTGTACACAGGCAGAATCACAGAGTGATTACCCAATATCCCAGTAGGGTCCAGAAATGTATATACCCTCATTTTTGAGGGGAGGGGGAGATGAGGAATATATGTAATTCTGTTTAGGGCCAAGAAATGGTTAGGAGTAAGGAGAATAAATGGATGGGGAAACAGATTGATTTGTAAATTATTCTCTTTGGAAATTAAATTAACCTGAGAGACAGATACGATCTTTAAAATGGTTGGGCCAGGTCTGGTTGTATTCTTGACCTTCTTTTCCTGCGATATATTGAGATAACAGGGAAGGGAAGGGAAGGCACTTGCTCTTTTTGATGGGTCTGTCTGGTTTTGTGAAGATAGAGGGAAAGCCCCTTCCAAGGCCTGTTGATCTCTAAGGGCCTTTAATTCAAAATACTCCTTTTACCAATGAGTTATATTTTGGGGTGAAATTCCCTGAGCTCCTTAATTCTTACTATGCTGTATTAAAAAGGATGAAGCAGTTCCTAGTGTACTGATAATGACCCCTAACTATAATAAAGCAAGTCAAAACAACAGTATATACTTTATGCTACAATGTGGGTTTAACAATACAGGAACATATACGTACATATGTCTTGTATAAACATAGACTATCTCTGAAATGCTCCACAATAAACTAATAAGAAAAGTTGCCTCTGGGAAGAGGAATTAGGTGAGGACAGGGGTAGAGGAGACTTATTTTGCATTCTAAATTCATTTCTACCTTCAGAACTATCTTTCATGAACAGTAATTATCTATTCAAACAATATCATATGCAGCAGAAAGTCCCTCAAAGAAGACTGAAATTTTCCCAGTGGAAAGAAAAAAATTGGTATTATCAATGTTGGTTTCAGTTTGAGCCACATGGCCTTGAAGGACCAGAATACCTTTAAGGAAAAGACTGGCCCCCTTATTTTTGAATACAACTTTACTGAGCACTTTTGGCTATAAAAGAGGAGATCCTCTAGGCATAACTTAGATGGGAATTGTTTAGGCAGTGATTATTTAAATAGATATGCAAGATCAACTAATAATCAAGTGACAGGAATTTTGGCATTGTCCTCTGGGGCTTAGAAAATGGTGAAAGACACAATAGAAGAAATGGAATCAGAATCTAGACAAGCCACGTAGAAGAAAACCAGAATGTATAGAGGGGCAGAGATA
>NW_012150930.1:531389-531817 GCF_000956105.1 Propithecus coquereli
TATTTATGTTATCAGTTATTCATCACACACTAAATTAAAGTTTAATTCTGTAGAAAGTTTATCACATTAAGCTAAATCAATATGCTACAGCCACCTGTACTGTGTTTATATGAAATGCTGTCATAAAGCTTCAGGCAGGAGCAAAAGGTTTCTGAAGAAGCTCAGCGGGTCAGAGAGATATTCAAATATACAGAGTAGGATAATGCTAACCTAAGTGCACTAATTTTGTTATAAAGTGTCTTTAAGTTGATATTTAAGGTATAACATGACAATCTGTATTCCCTAAATGCAGGAAAGCAAAAAAAGAAAAAAGACAAAGAAAAAGAAAAAAGGCAGGAATGCCTCTAACTTGGGTCATTGCATCCTATTTTCCCTAGAAAAGGAGGCTGTGTGTCTGCCAAGAGAGTAAATCCAGTCAATTTATTAAT
>NW_012150930.1:533882-535066 GCF_000956105.1 Propithecus coquereli
GAAGGTACCAAAACAGCTGGTGAAGGTGGCATTGGGATATTCAAAATGCAGATGGAAAAACCATCACACTGTCATATTAAAATTATTCATGATCAACACAAAACAATTCATGTACATAAGCTCAATCTTCACACAATATTAAGGAAAAACAAATTCCAAAAAACAATTTGATAAATAGTGAAACTGGGACAGAAAATGAGATTCCATCAGTATGTCTTCTATGTCTATACCAAATTCCACTCAGAAATTAGTCAAAAGGCTTGAAGTCCCTGCCAAGAATATGGTTTAGATCATAGCCAAAAAAACCAAAAATCTATATGCATTTTGGTTTTTTCCTTTTGACTAACCTCTGTGTATTGTAAAGAATAAGAAAGTGTGTGAAAACAAAAGGGAAGAAGTCAGCCATACTGAGAAGTCCAAAAGAAAGAAAAGTGGCAAGACCATCATTTGAGAGAAGACCAGAAACATGAAAATGAGCAAGAAGATACAGATGACCTGGTTATAACATTCACCATGGATGCCTTCCCCAACTCCTCAAAATTGATCCCATCACAGCTCAGTCCCATACCAAGTTCCTGAGGCAAAAGAGAATAAACTAAGGAGTGAATGAATAGCCTCGGTCTAGGACCTGTTGGCCAGTTTAGAACACCTGTCTCCCAAGTCACCTGGTGGCCAATCAGACCCAGGATCTCATTCCTCCAAAGATAATGCCTGGAGGACTATGATGACTATGAAGTCATTTCTTCCTGCTTTAATGTTGGGCAATTGTGCTTCTGCTATGATCTCTTCTCAAAAATCTAATAATAATACAGTCCTACTATGCTATCTTGCTTGTGCCAAACAACAGTCCACAACTATTTAAGTTTGCGGCTAGGGTTCTACCATCAACATACTCTCCCCAAGTTCCCCACTAGATCATATTTGTGGGTATGAAGTAAGGGCATTACAGTCTAACAAGGAAGGAGCCAATAGTCAGGTTTTACACGAAAGCCATATTATTGGATCTTTAGCCACAGACCATGTGCCTACCCTAGTCTTAGAAATTATACTAAAGAGAGAAATAACTAGTTTAATAATCCAATAAACCCTTTTACAAATACTCATTTTTTTATTCCTTCCTGCTAAGTTCATTATGAAGAAATTCATTTTTTTCTTTATAATCTTTGATATTGTCCCAATTCTTT
>NW_012150930.1:547301-548718 GCF_000956105.1 Propithecus coquereli
GGGGCACAGAAAGTATGAACTTGTATATGATTATAATCATAGGTCCCTACTAAAAGGAACATCCCTATTTATAGGAAATATTTTATGAGGAAAACAGCAGAAAAAGTGTTCTTCTGTTATTCAACCTATCTGATGATTTGTTTCTAAGCTACTTGTGGTCTGAGTCATACAACAGCCCATATATTTATTTAAAACTGTACTTTCTCCTTTTTAGAATATACACCTATGACAAACAGTGCTTGACTTCTAATTACTTACAATGGACTCTTATTTAGAAAAGGCATTTCCCTTTTCCTAATTAAGCAAAAAATCAGAAATACAGATAGATGGTTCCAACCCACCACTAACATTTTTGGGCTTAAGATACTGCTTTCAAGATCAATTTCAAAGAAAGCCTCTTTGTGTCTGTCCTTTCAATTACTCCAATTTTAACAAGAACTTGGATTATGCCCACAGGCTGAGAACATTCCTGTGGCTCACATAATCTACAGATTCTCAAAGAACTGGGAAGATTCCAAAACTATAGAATCAAGTAACATTCAAGCCCAAATGCAGGGCATTCACAAAGTAAACATCAAACAACAACAAAAGCATATTTTTGATTGATCCATACATACTCTAGTGAGCTTATTATTCTTCACTTCTCCATAAGACCACATACTACTCTGTAATTAAATACTGTTCCAAAAATGCATGAATTTAGAAACTTAAAAATAAGACCCTCCTTCTAACTAAAGAATGAAGGCTCTACCTTGCACAGCTCAACAGTCTATTTGCTCCTCCAGATGCTCAAGAGTGACCTCTACTGGATAATGGGACAGAACACTATCAGCTGGAGATTAGACCAGTGCTTTCTAAAGAAGGGTGCATGCAACATTAACTAATGGGACATAGAAACAAAATAGTAAAATTCCAATTTATATTTTTCTTAGTCTTTGAAAATTTCCACTTTTTACATATTTTTCACAATGTACACAATATAATAGTACTGTAAGACACGCATATGACTAATCAATAAATTATATATATTGGAGCTACATTTATAAACATTTTTTATTGATAGTGTACACAACCAAAAAAGTTTGAAGACTACTAAACAGTGCAATTTTTTGAGATTAGCACGATGATAAACAGGGCTGAACAAGCACAGAATGTTCAACAGAAGTTCTACTAATGACAAACTAAAAATAAGTAAAAACCTGACAAAATTCCTAATAAAAGAGTAATAAATCTATTAAGATTTCTTTTAAATCTGTCACAAGTAAATTTTACATCTTTTGTGTATAACTCATTCTCCATGGAAATATCTTCCACGTGAATCAACATGCCCAAAACCTAACTGAGCATCTTTCCCCATCTCCAAACTTGCCCTCCTCTGATGAAGGCTATCACTATCACTATCCTAAGAGTCATTTAC
>NW_012150930.1:548768-549866 GCF_000956105.1 Propithecus coquereli
ACTACTTAAGATTTTTATAATTCCATTTTTAAAAAAAGAATTGATACTGCCTCAGACTCAAACTTGAAAGTATGACACATTAATATTGCCTGACAAGCATTTTCCATTTGTTTCTCCAAAGTTGTTCCTCCCTAACCTGCTACTGCCCAAACAATCAAGTACTGTATTGTATTTCTGTGCAGCCCACATTCTCTTTGGCCACTTGCAACTGTTGTCTCTCATCAGCCCAGTTATAGTCCTCCTGATCTGCTGATGCAAAAAAACTTTTATTTCCTCCACCCACCTCCCTCAGGTTCCTTATAAACTTGTTAGATTCCAAAGCAATCCTCAGAAAATACTCCCATACAATTCAGAAGAATTTAAGGAATTAAAACTTTGTTTTAAGCCATAACAAAATTTAGTCCCAATAATACAGTACCCATATATTGAATATTATTTGGCATTAAAAAGAAATACCAATGTGTGCTATACGGATGAACCTTGAAAACATGATGCTAACTGAAAAGCCAGTCACAAAAGACCACATATTGTGATTCCATTTATACGAAACGTACAGTATAAGCAAATTTATAGAGATAGATTAGTTTTTGCTTAGGGCAAGGGACGTGGACAGTGATAAGAGGGGAATAATGGGGATTGACTGCTACGAGGCACAAGGTTTCTTTTATGGGGTGTAAACATACTCTAAAACGAGACTGTGGTGACGGTTGCCACTATGGTTTAAATATCTGTCCCCTCCAAAACTCACGTTGAAATTTAATCCCCAATGTGGCAGTATTGACAGGTGGGGCCCTTAAAAAGTGATTGGATCATGAGGGCTCTGCCATCAGGAAGGCCTGAATTAATGGACTGATGGATCAATGGGTTAGTGGATTTACTAGTTACCATAGGAGTGGGACCGGTGGCTATATAAAAAGAGGAAGAGAAAACTGAGCATGTTATCACTTGCCATCTGACACTCTGTGGTGCCACAGGACTCTTCAGGCAGTCCCCACCAACAAGAAGTCTCTCACCAGATGCAACGCCTTAAACCTGGGACTTCTCAGCTTCCCTAACTCTATGAAATAAGCTCATTTTCTTAAAAATTCCCCAGTTTCA
>NW_012150930.1:551286-553469 GCF_000956105.1 Propithecus coquereli
TGGTGTCTTTAGGTGGCCATTATTCTGCTTACTACAGTTGCCCTTGTCTTCAAAGAAATCAGGATACACCAATAGTAAATCCTGGGGGAAGTGGAGAAAGCACACTAACGGTTTAAATGGAGAATGTAAAACTTGGGATGAAAAATCCCTCCTTTCTACTTTGTCAGACTTTTACTATTTTTACTGGCATTCTACTTTTTAACATGAACCACAGACACTAAAGAAAGGAGAAGCAGGTTGCCATTCGAAATCATGAGAGGAAATATAACTACCTAAATGAGTCTGTCAATTTTTTAATCTGAACAGAAAAAACAAAGCTTATTTTGTACTTTCTATTTTCCTACACATTGTTCTGCCTTGACACTGAGGAACTGCCATTTGTAAAGCAGCCATAGCCTGTATCATCTAATGGTATGTTGCATTAATTCAAACTAGAGAAGAGACAGCTAAGAGGACGATACTTCAGCATACCAAGAGTTTTTATTAATCTATAAAGCCAAATAGCCAAAGGATCACTATGTATGTATCTGAAGTTAAAAAATCAACTGTCCTTTCTGAAAGGCCCAAATTCAAAATAAAATATCACTATATGACTGATTTTTTAAAAGTCCCTGAACAATGTTCTAACTGCTTAACTTTTTCAATTTAGCTTTATATCTTTTTTGACTCCAAGACAGAAGAGTGATGTTTGATGCACTCAAGTTATAGCCAGCATTTACCAATTCTTTGATTCGACTTTTTAAAGTACTTATGCTTGAATCCAGAACCCGAGGATTTTCAATTATTTGTGAAATGCAAATTTTTTCTTCTATGAGGCAGTCTATTTTATCATTAAACTTTTTCTCTGCCAAGAAGATCGCATCTGGATAGCTTAAGACAAACTTCTGTACCTCTTCTTCAGTACATCCAAGAGAAAGCAGCTTCTCTTTGATATTTGTATAGTTTCTTTTGGCATAATCGTTGGAAAGGTCTAGGATTTCAGCTCCTGGACCACATATCAGAACAAGCAGTTCCCCACTGTTCAAGTTGAAAGTTGACTGTAAAAATTCAATGTTAGCTTTCACCCGCTTGGTACTCTGAATTAAGATGAAAGGGTTTTTAAAAATTATCTTCCTGACAAAATCTGCAGGATCATTGTGACCCAATGACAAACAGACTTTCTGCAAAAGGTCAACCATCTGTTTGTTCAGCTCAAGACTATTGGAGAAAGTACGAGGGGCATTGGTCAACAATCGACAAAGGCATTTACGGGTCAATCCAACTGAGTAGAGAAACTTTATATTATTCTCTAAGTTTAGGTTGTTATCGGACCGAAAAAAGGATTCGGGAGAACGTTCCAAAATATTTACAATTTCAAGGTCTGATGTCATAATCCTTCTCCAAAGATCCCACCGTTTTGAAAGACTTTCAGAAGTACGTGTTATGGCTCGTGGATATCTTGATATGATGCTAGCAATCACTTCTTTACTAGCTCCTTTGGATAGAAGGAACATCTTCAGGTCCTGCTCATTAGTAACCATTCTATTAAAAACTCCAGGCTGTCGTTTCTTTGCCATGTCAATATCTACTCCCATAGTAAGTAAGTTGTTCAATAGGTCCTCATTCTCCAAAGGCTCTTTGTTTGCATTACTACACTTTACACCAAAAAGCCTAACTGAAACTGATTTGAAGAGGATTTCTGCTGAAAATTGGATCATCCTTCTTGAACCAAAGAGAAAGTTACTTCTCAGGTGCCAGAGGTTTCTTGGTGCCATAATGGTCAGGTAGCCCAAACCTTCTGGAATGCTGCATAAGACAACATATATAATATTACACAAATGCATGTGTTAAACAGCTAAATAACCATATTATAATCCTGTAAGCGTCATGGTCATTTCTGTAAGAATATACCTACAGCTCCAGGTCTCCTGGTGCTGTAGTAACAATTCTGCCACCACACTCTCACTCCCTTGCTCACTATTTCTGTTGATTATCCCTAGGCCCACAGCTGCTTCCATTTTTAACATAAAGAAAAGCAGGATGGTACCATCACTGCCCCAGAATTATTTCTGCTTCTACCTTGTTCTTTTTATTTGGCCTTGCCTGCCTTGGCTACCCAAAACTAGTTGTCCCTCTCCATCTCTACTTTGTCCTCCTGGTTTCCAGACCTTAGGCTTATTTCTAATAACTGACACTTCCATTTC
>NW_012150930.1:557864-561288 GCF_000956105.1 Propithecus coquereli
TCATGCTTTTAATTAACCAAAACCATTATCCCAAGGGCCAACTATCAAACTAAGAAACACACTGAAATTCTCTGTACTTGTAACTTGAACTTCAAAAGAAGAGGATTTACATTCCCCTCCACTCCACAATTGGCCGGTTAAAGATGCCTTTAATGGAAATGGCTAATCACTGGTCCTAAAGTACCACATTCCAGCTGGTCTTTACATATAGCAAAGTTTGGAGATGTTTACAGCAATGCATTTCTCACCTTATTTGTCTTAAGGAAGGACTTGGCATCCCTCCAGAAATGCTGGAGAACAGCTGTCTCTAGAAATGGCAACAAAACAAAACATTGTCAGGACTTCACAATACAGATAAAAGTGATTGATCCCAGCTAACGCTGCATAGTGTTCTTGTGGGGATGCACTACCTCTTGCAAACTAAGCAGCTCTCAGAAACACTGAAAAGAAAACAGCAAGTACACGCCTGAAAAAGGTAACGGAATCACGAATATGTTTTGTAAAACCAAAGCTAAGTGCTTCATATACATTGTTTTAGTTAACCGCCCACAACAACTGAAAAGGTAGGCATTATCCCTAAAATTACAAAATCTGAAACAGCGCCGAGCTCCCTTATTACTTGTCTTAGCTAGCTGAAGCATCGGGTTCGAACCCAGTGGGTGGGTCTAACTCAAAACCAAGGTAATTCTACACCGTAGGCTCTTTCCGGCCCTCTTCCTCCCCCAAGGGCAACTCTTCAAGGGGCTACGCTGTACAGCTGAGTCACCCAGACCCTCTTCTAAAAAAGAAAAAGAAAGGAAAACACAGCAACAAACTCTCCATCTCACCCGGAACTGTACCTACCCGCCGGACATGGCTTTTACTTCCGCCTCTGGGGTCTGGCGCGTCACCAAGGGGCGGAAATGGACGAGACTAACTTCCGGCTGCGGGACGCGCGCAGAGGCGACGCCGCCAACCCTGCGCCCCCGGGCGGTAATCTCGCCATCCTCCGTAGCACGACGCGAGAGCCCGGCAGGGGGCAGCAAAAGACCGCGGTGAGCGCGGGAAATCGAACGCGGGGATTTTCCAGACGCCGGGGGCGGATGACCCGGGGGAATTGTAAGGTATCCACTGTTGGCCGGCAACAGGCAGTGGGACATTACATGAATTTTGCAATCTGATAAGGCGATTCCCAGTATTAAGGTGGTTAACACGATGCCGATGAACGCCTCGATGTTTGGTGCTGGAAACGCGTGTGTAAACAGTCCCAGATTCTTTCTTTCATGTACTACCTTGGAAATCCTGGAGTGTGGCTGCTAGTCTGAATTCAGCATGAGCCTTCGGGCTGGGAATCAATTCTCGTATACTTCGATTTACCTGCTTGCGGCACGAATTCAATTCTGGTTCTTTTGAAATTGTGACTGCTTTAGGCTATTTAAATTAAAGACTAGAAGCAACCTAAACTGAATATCCCCAGCTGACGTGTTTTGGCCACCTGTGGGCGCGTCGCCTTAAACCTCCCCTGTCCCTTCAGCCATCACCTGCCTGGTGACGGTGGCAATGAAGGAGTTAAAGCTTCAATTGAAGGCAATTCTACTGCGACCTCCAAAAGAAAGATAATATCTAGATTAATGAAGTAATCGTGTATGTCAAGTTATCCTCAGGAGAAAATGGTGGTTTGGTCTTTAGAAAAACAGAAAGTGAGGGAAAGGGGTTGCTGATCTTGAATTCTATAAGGAAGAATTTCCTGCATTACTACCTCCATTAGGGGTGGAAACCTAATGATAGAATTTTCCGTATCCCAGTTCTGTACCAGTGAGCCAAATTGTTTTACCCTCGCTCTTCCCCTTAGATTACAATATGCTTAGCTGATTTATTGTTGTCACTTTGTTTTGGATTAACTTTCTATTTTACAGGTTTATAAGGATAAAGATTTATCTTTGGGAATTTACATTACTAATAATCAGTCTATCTAGTAAGTGAAACTACTTACTGCAATTCCTCCAGGTAAAAAATAGTCCTGAAAAATTAGAAAGGGCTTTTTAACGTGAATTTCTAAAATCTGTTTTCCTTCCTCATGGAAGGAGCTCCTATGTCCAAGTTTATTATATATAAATATATAACTCTATATACATAAATATGTAAATATATACAAACTGTTTTACAATCAGAATGTAAAACAATTAAATTTAGGAATCATTAAATTTCAGACTCTAAGAAGACCTTTAAGATTATGGAGCCCCAATCCTCTCATTTTACAGATGAGAACATTGATACCCTTAGAGTGGGAGCCAGCAAGAGAATATATGTCTTCTGTAATTTATACCGCATGCTTTTTTGTACTGACAAGGATTATCAAGGGTCATTTCACACTACTTAGGCAACATCACCTAAATTTGTTTTTAGTGATATAGATAAAGGAGATTGTTTCTTTTGAAAATAAGTTTCATATTTCCCATACATATTATAAAATACTGAAAGAATAACAATAGAAATGTAATAGTGGTTGGGTTAGGATGGTTTTATCAATTAGGGTTTTTTCCCTCATATTTCTGCAATGATTTCTGAAATGTTGTCATTACCTCCAGTAAGAGCAATGACTACTACCTCATTGTCATTTGTGATGCATTATAGTAGCAACCGTATATACCTTGTCTGTGTTTTACTTATTTATTCAATGAACATATATTGAGCACATGTACATTCCAGACCCCGTTTTCAGGTTTGGGGATACAGAAGAAACCAAGACAGAGCCCCTATTCCCCTGGACCTCATTTCCAGAGGTAAGTCTTAATCTCAGCCCAAGTGTCTGCTCCTTTACATGCTTCCCACATCTGCCCTCCTCAAGACCATAGCTGACCCAATTCCCTACTATAGTGATGTAATTAAGAAAAAGAAAGTATGGTTAAAACAAGAGAAGGTTTAGGGAGAGGGGAAGCAGAGGAGATGACCAAAAGCAGGGTATAAAAGATGAAGAAACAAAGAGGAAAAAAGGATGAGATGAAGTAGTAACAACATGGTGGAGGGGAGTTTTTCCTAGAGGCTGTTTAAACTTTTCGTCTTGTTTTTTTTAATGAGGCCTAAATTAATTTGGGTTTTATGTCATATTTGTATCGTCATATATAATATCTCTGTTACAAGCTTCTTTCTTTTCTGAAATGATGGTGATATTAGATGGTATTTGTGTTTTTAAATGACCTTACTTGGGGAAAAGAAAAAATTGCCAAGTCTGTATTGGAACACTTCCTCCCTCTTTTTTTTAATCCAAAAATTTGTTGCAGAGGAAAAGCACAGACTCTGAAGCCCTCCCTCCCTCCCTACATTGGACTTAGACGCTCAGGAGCTGGGCCGAGAGTCAATTATAAATACAGAATCTGTGCTGTATTCAGAAGCACCTCTGCTGTGTTGTAACTAAGAATGTTTTTACTGTGCCATATGTGCCTGC
>NW_012150930.1:562384-583881 GCF_000956105.1 Propithecus coquereli
CTGGGGTAAAAGTGAAGCTTTTATACTTTCTTTTGCACACGACACACCAGTGGCACACGACACGCAGGTTCCACACGACACGCTGGGCACACCATCCCCCCTCCCCCCTTAGTCCATTGGTTCTTTTGAAAGTGGCTGATTGTTTTGACTCCTGATTGGTTGGCTCCAAGCCCCGGGATTTTCAATTTTCGCGCCAGCGCCAGTTATGGTCCGCATTTCGGTTTCGGGGAAACAGAAACTTAGGCCTATTCCAGGAAATTCAGCTTGTCATGGAGTCACTCCTGCTCTTACTCCTATATTTAACAAACAACTAAAAGGGAGCACGGTTACAGAAGCAAATGGCATCAGTTAGAATCAACGAGAACACATTTTTCTAATCTCAGACAATTTGTTCCACACAAAACAAAGTACATTCTCCTACTATCAATTCCTGTCTTTCATTCCTTGATATTTATTCTGTGGTGATTTTAAATTGCAAGTGTATTTGAAAGGGGAACATATTAAGCCAAGAGTCAGCAATCTTTTTCTATAAAGGGCCAGTTAGTAAGTATTTTAGGCTTTGTGGACCGCGTATTGTCTCTGTTTCACATTCTTCTTTTTTTCCTTTCTTTCTTTACAACCCCTTACGAATGTAAAAACTGTTCTTAGCTTAAGGGCTGTCTGGCCAGTGGCCACAATCTGCTGATACCTGTATTAAACTATAATGAGCTACTCACATATAACTGTAACTTAGTTCGTTGGCTGTATTAAAGGCATCCAAAGAATAGGAATTTTAAATGAAAGGACATAGAAGAGAAAAATAATAATATCTGAAAACACTCATATTACATTCTCTGTAGGCACTATTCTAATCACTTCACCTATATTAATTCATTTAGTTCTATAATGGAAGTAATATGTTCATTTTACAGGTGAAGAAACTGAGAAAGAAACTAAATGACTTGCCCAAGCTTACACAGGTAGTAAGTAATGGAGATAGCATTGTAACCTAAGAAGTTGGGCTCCGAGTCTATGATCATAATCGCAATGCTGTGCTGACACTCAGGGAGACATGATGTTTTAATTCACTTTAGAAAATACAAATCAATCACTTCTCGGCCTTTTGGCTAAGATCAAGTGTAGTATCTGTTCTTATCAGTTTAATATCTGATTTAATTGTTTAAAATTCCAGAGAATCCTCTTTAATTAAATTTCTGTGAAGGCTGGAATTTCTAAATTGTGCCCTTTGTTCAGATCCCTCTGAAAACAAGAATAATTAAGGCAATTAAGATAGCATTAAAATTATTGATGAAGAATGGGCATTTTCTGAATATTAAGATTAGATATTAGCTACTGAAGTGTCTGAAGGTAGGACTTTTAAAGCTTCCAACATCAGTAATGCGAAAATTGTCTTGAACCTGCAATAAAATTCTGTTGGACTTTTTTTTTCATTGCAGTGAAAAAGGCAACCATGTAGCAATGCTTCAAAGCCAGTTTATTTATCCTGGTACTTATTTAAGCAGTTTAATATTTGAGTTTAATTTTCTGATTTATAAATATTAATTTCTTGGAAAATTTGAAAATTTCCATAAGTTAAAAAATTCAGTATCTTGTTATCCCACTATATAGAGGTAACTGCAGTTAAATGTTTGGTGCATTTTCTTCTAGTCTTTTTTTTAATGTATAAATATTAAAATGATTTCATAGTTAAGAATCATACTGCATATATGGTACTGTATCTTGCTTTTTTCATTTTAACGTCGTGAGCATTCTTCCGATGGCATTAAAAACTGTCATTGAAAAATGAAAAGCATTTTAGGCTGTCAGCATAATTGAAAATGTTTTCTTGGTGTGACAAATGTATCTTTGTAATTGGTTTGATTTAGTATGCTTTACTTCGATAAAAATTCAGTATTACAATTTACAGATTGGGGTGGGAAGTGGTATCTACTTCGCATTACCAAAATCTTCTTAGTAGATTTCCTTTTTAAATATTTGAACTCCCCTGGTACATCTAAAACACTACATTGACACTACAAATGCTTGCATGACCTGGCACCTCATCACACAACTTTGTGCAAAGGGAGCGCTGTGCATCTGAATAGTGCAATTCATTTCCGATGCACAAGTGCCAGTTTCTTAGGGCTCCCAGCCAGGGTGTTACCCACTTTGTTCAAGTTGTGGCGTTTCAAATCCCCCTTTTCTTTGGGAGATAACACTGGAGCAGATCTGCAGAGGGCTCTGAACCTGTGCTGGTGGATCAACAGTGTGCCTTCTCATCTCCCGGGCTGGCCCTCTTGTCTCAAAAGGGCCTAAGATGCTGAGAATCAAGTAGAGAGTGTAGACAAGCCCCAGGCCGCTGGAGTCAGTGCAATTGACTGGGTTGGCATTTGCTCTTTACTCTGCCTGTGTGTGACCTAACTACGTGCCTGGTAACTGGGATTACATGTAATTAATGCTGCAAACAGGATTTTCTTAATACCCTAAGCATGAACTTGGTATGACATTAATAGCTATGTGCCACTTTTAATAATTTGCCGTGTAACTTGGATTCTTATAACCTGGACTGTAAATTTGTTTTAGCTCCATTGCGAGCTTTCTTTTCAAAGCATGATTAAATCATCCTAATCTTTTTTTTCTACTCCTGCACTAATCATTTAAAATGGATGCAGAAACTTTAAAACTGATAAGTTTATCTTGTATTGAGCAATTTAAGACTTCTGTGTAATCATGCTATTTGTTCTGCTTTTGTTAATTGATATTCCCATAGCCCTTTTGAAAAAGTGTGTTTTGGGTAGAAATTAAGTTGTGTGCCCTCAGGACACACAACTTAGTTTTTTAGTTCTGAAGCATGTTTAGATTTTTCTGTACTTGTATAGGCCTGATTGTTCATGTGGCTTAGCTAAGGTTTCCTAAAGCATCTTCTAGTAACTGTCATTGGTTTATAAAATAAAATTTGAGCTGTTTAAAATGCAAAAAAAAGAAAATGCAAATTAAAAGAAAAGGGCAAAAATATTTCACCCGTAATTCCATCACCTTGAAATAACTATTTATATTTTATTTATATTCTTTTGGTTTATATCCGATTAGAATATTCCTATACATATAATTCTTTTCCTTATTCAGCTCTGTGAGGTAGGTATCATAGTATTTCAGATGAACCTGAGGCTTAGATGGGTAAGTGCCTTTGTCAAGATCATAAAGCTAATATGGGTGTGGAACCAAGATTTGAACCCAGGCTGTTGCTTCTATAATAGAACCTGTGCTCTTAACCTCTGGCCTATACCTCATTTGAGATTACACTTATTTGCCACACTTAAAAAGTCCTTTTTACCTCAAGTTTATAAACAGCAGTCACTCATATTTTCTTCCATTACTTTCATTATTATTTTCCTTGGTTTTCCTTTAAATTATCTGGATTTTATTTTGGAGTAAGAAACAAAGGGAAGATTCAGTTTTGTTTCTTTTCTAAGTTGCTAATCAGTTGTCCTAATCTTTAATGAATAATACCTTCTTTGCCTACTGCTTTGAAATGCTACCTTTGTCATATACTAAATTACAAAGTAATCTTTTATTATCATTTTTCAATGCAAGCATTCATTTGTGGAAGATGTTACTTAAGGTTCTGTTATGATGACCTAACTTACAGGTTGACATGAAGAAAGGAAAGTAGGTTTCAGCCTGGTATTACGAGAATTTTCCTTTATAGTTTATTTCTGCCTTTAAAAAATAAAGGCCAAGGATTTAATTGACCATATTTTCGCTTAAAGTTTACAGTTTTTTGGAAGTGTGAAAAATGAAAACTGAGCTTGAAGGAATATTGAGTATCTTGTCCAACCCACATTTGTAGATAAGGAAACTAACGCCCAAAATGATAATTTAACAAATAATGTTGCTACTTAGTGACTGCATTACACAGGATTCTTTTAGCTGCAGGTGACAGAAATGCAACTAAAATTAATTAAGTTCAAATGAAGAAGGGTATTTTTTTCTCTTATGAGGAGAAGAGGGGCAGAGATGTCCTCAGGCATGCCTGAATCCAGTAATAGATCCCCAGCTCTCTCTGCATTTCATCTCAGCTTCTCTCTGTACAGAGGCCTTGTTTTCTCAGGCTCTTCCGTGGAACAAGATATATCATTAGTATCTCTAAGGTTGTATCTTTTTTAAGTGGAAACTTAAAGGAAAAGAGAGAAATTTAAACTCTTATTCTTCAGACATAAAATCCAAAATAAAGATTCTGATTGGTTTTCTTTCTGTCATATGACCATCCACTATTTGGGGGGTAGTGGTGGGGGTGGCAGAATATGATGTAATTTGTCGTCCCAGAAAAACCATTTGGAGTTGGGGAGAGGCAATTCCTCAAAGGAAAAGGGGAGGTTACTATTACTAGAATGAAGGAAGGGAAGATGAATAGACAAAACCATCTACTGTCCACTAGGGCAGCTGGAGAGCCTAAATTGGATATGGGACCTTTGATTTTCCATTCTAGTCATCTTTCCATTTCTCTATTTATTCATTCAACATATAGTTACTGAGCAATCTATCAGGATTGCATTTAGCTGCAAGTAACAGAATCCCCAGACGATGATGGAGCTAGTTGTTGGCATTGTGTTCTAATACCATGCAGTCTCACTGTTTCTCAAGCACCATTGCACTTCCTTGACTCTGGTCCTTTGTTTGCTTCTCTGCTCTCTGTCTCCACTTGTTAGTCACTTAACCCAGGGAAGTCAATATCGTCTCCCCCTAATGCCCTGGCACATGCACTTCTTCCCCACTTCTATATAAATCAGAAAAAATCTTTCCCACTTCTGTATTTCCATAGCAATTTGTTGAACCACTATAACACTGAATTCATTCTACCTCGTATTGAAATTAATTTAGTGCATACATATGGATGTCCTCTGCTGTTAGACAGCAGTTCCTTCAGGAAGCACACTGAGTCTCATTCATCTTTGTGGAATCGAAGTGCCAGCTGTCCTTCCATCCTCTGCCTCTTCCAGTTGCACATGTTCCCTGCTGGCCCTGGAACCTAGAACCACTTTGAGTTCTGCTAAAGTAAATCACATCACCTGTAAACATTAGTGTGCAATGTAGACTTCACTGCAGGTTCGTCAAGGGGGTAACACACCATACCACACAGAAAAATACTGGTTCACATTTTCCTCCTTGTGAATGGTCTCTCAGGACTTCAGACTCCTGTCCCCACTATTTTGTCCCATTTCAGCT
The DNA here is from genome assembly GCF_000956105.1 of Propithecus coquereli. Lineage (NCBI taxonomy): Eukaryota > Metazoa > Chordata > Mammalia > Primates > Indriidae > Propithecus > Propithecus coquereli. The sequence continues at coordinate 567,590 of NW_012150930.1, forward strand.
ATGTCCTGGCCCCATCTCCACACCTGCACCACTTTACCCAGAATGAGGCTCAGCAAAATAAAATTTTTTAAATTTTGCTGAGCCTCATGCTGGCTAAGTCCCCACCCTTATTAGAGGGTAGAGGGGAGTTCAAAATAGCAGCTAGTATTAAATTATGTTTAGTAATAGTTAACACTCAGTATTTTTTATGTGTAAAGTACTATTTTCTCTGCAAGTTGTATTATCCCCATTTTATGGTTAGAAAAAAGAGGCACAAAGAAGTTGAATAGCCACATATCACACAGCTAGGAAGTAGGAAGCAGAAATCGAACCCAGGCTATCTACATCTGGAGCTTGGGCCTTTAATAACTAAACTCTACTAACATCTGTAGCACCTAATACAATGTTTTCCTACTAAGTGCATCAAAATGTTAGTTGAATTAAATTTACTTGCATTTCTAAGAGCATCAGAAATACTCTAGCCTCTTATATTTCTAACATTTTATGTCATTCTTGTAGGGACCATCCCTGGGCAAAAATTGGCTTAAGCCCAGAGTCAGCGAAACTGGGCGTGCTCTCCTTGGCGCCAGACGTCAATAGGCCCCGGCACGGCCTCTTGACCAAACAGAACTATTCCTCATGACAGATAGCTTTGTGACAGATAACCAAGCTCCTGGGGTCTTGCAAACAAGCCAAGGCATCTCATTGTCCTGCATACTGTAATGAGATAAAGAAGTTAAGATGCAAACCTCTGCTTCGCTTAAGCAATGGTCAGGAAGGAATAAAAATGTATTTTCCTCAGGGCGCCAAAGGTAGTCACATGCCAGGAAGTAGCTGCTGGACAGAGAAAAGTATAAGAATAAAGCGACTGGTAGAATTCACTACTGCAGTCTTGTATGTCTTGTGTGTGTCTGTGTGTTTCTTTCTGTGTCCATCCCCCGTTCTGCAATCCAGGCCGCGACAATTCTCCTGTATATCTAAAGCTTTCTTTTTTTACTAGTAATAAATGAGTGAATGAATGAACCTACTCATTTATTAACTCTGGCACTCAGATTCCTCATCTGGAAATTCATTCATTAATTGGTCATTTAATATTTATGTATCCACCATTTGGGCACCAGAGAAACCAGGAAGCATAAGAAACACTTCCTGCCTTTGAAAAATCTAAAAGAAAGGGTTGAACCAAGTGATATCAAAGGTCCTTTCCTGTTCTAAAATTCTGAGATTCTGTTGAGTGGGAGGTTTACTCACATTGTACCTACTTGATAGATTTATTATCACAAGAAGATGGCTCATTCTCCCTCCCATCCTAACCACTCAAATCAGTGCAAAAACAGTAGATTCTGATCAATTTTAAATGACTGCTGCCCTTGCTAGGCATTCAGGAAGGGAGGCAGGTGCTGCTTGTCATATAGTCGCCGAGGAGAGACTACAGTGCTGCCCAAAGCAAAATAACAAAGAATGCGAAGCCTTGCCTCACTGCCCTCTGGCCTTCCTCATTGCACCCCTAACTTCAGTATCTGCTAGGTTAACTAGAGTCCTCTGTAACCCACTTTGGCACTAACCAAGCCAGCCAAACATGAAGTGTCCCTTACTCCAGAGCTGCCTGTAGGACTTCCCTTTTCACTATTACCCCATGAGGTGGAGGATGCTTGACTTTTTCACCTCTGTGTACTTCGTATCCTGTAGTTCTCAATCCTAGCTGCAGATTAGCATCACCTAGGGAGCTTTTTAAACGTACTGAAGCCCAGCTCTCCACCCCCAGGGATTCTGATTTGATTGGTTTGACATGAGGCCTAGTCTTTGGTCTGGTTTCCTTTGTTTTTCTTTTTAATCCCCAGCAGATGATTCTAATGTATAGCCAAATAGAGAACTACTGCATCTTTCAAACTGGAGTTGCTTAATTTTCACCTGCTGGTTAAATCCTCACTCTGGATTATGGGGCCAATTCTGTTCCCAGCCAGAGAGAATTCAAGGATTCTTAGTCTAGCAGCTCAGCAGCTCAACACTCAGAGCTTAATCCCACTGTGGCCTGGATTCCCAGTTCCTGTAATTACAAGCTGCTGTTCATTGTAATTAAGCCCCTGCCTCAAAGAAACATAAGAGGTAAAAAGAGAAACAGTTGCTGGGCAGGCAAAATGGCAGGTGTTTACTCTAATGCCCTCCCACGTCTTTCTGCCCCCCATCCCCTACTCAAACCATTTTAACAAAGTTGTCCTGAGTAAAGGTCACTTAGTGACAAGCATGGTTAGGAAATTATCTGACCTAACATCTCTTCAGCTATGCCTTATGTCAAGCTGCTAGATATTTCTATTTATTTCACTATAAACAACTCTGTTAGTGATACCTTCATAATTTCTTTCCCAGAGATGACTCATCTTTAATCTGCTTCCCTTTCTTCTCCCTCCTTTAACTTGCACCTCATTAATTCCAGAATCTCCTCTCCCTTGATGAATTTTTACAAACCTCTCTGCCGACCCATGGCTGTAATCATGCCTAAGCATAAAACTAGTATCAGTGATATATTTAAAGAACATGAAAGCCATATTTTTAAAAGTGGAATTTTTATATGAAAATATCTAATATCTAGAGTCCATAGAGGTACTTTTAAACACTCTTCAAAATTCTCAGAATGTAAAGTCTATATTCTCTTCTAGTGAAATCTTTTCTTCAGAAACCAACATTCATTAACGCAATATAATACCAAATATTAGTTTTAATCAGTTTGTTGTTTTCCGCTTTGATGCTTGTTTTGCAACAGTTTTTGTTTTTTAACATTTTTTCGTACTATTTTTTACAACACTTCATTTTGTGGGTTATTCTCAGACCATTAGCACCATATATAAAACTGTTTTAATTGGAAACTCTACTCTGAGTACTGCATAAATATACCTAGCACCATGCTGAGCACTCCCTTGATTAAGAAATATACTTTTCCGGTGTCAGAAGTGATGGTACCTGAAGTTTGCCAAAGGAGAGGAAAGAATATGAGGGCAGATTTTAATGACATATGTTTCTGTTGATAAGACTGATGACTTCCCAGCCATCAATGAGACAGAGGGACTTACTCTCTTCTTTGGCCTAGCAGAATCTGCCATATATGGATTTTCCTAGTGCCAAAGGGAGTTTCATGACACAGCACCCCTTATACCCACTTAATTACTGTGACAATGTGAAGATGCAATTCCTATTATATTGCCTAGAACTAGTCTCAGAAAAGAGCTTTTAAAATTCAAATAATAGTCTAATTAAAGATAGGTGCTCTAAAATATATTCATTTTTTCTTGACATTAAATATAAAACTAAGCTTGATCCTGTTCTCTATTTTGACCATGCACCGTAATCCTCATTAGCAGGTTGACATTGAACATTAGCAAAAGACAAAGAAAAAATTCAAACGTTTTAAAGCACATAAAACAATTAAATTTTTCTCTATTATGCAGTGAAGTATATGCTCTGTGTTGCCCTTAAGAATATCACAATCATGATTTGTGATCTGTATGTATTTTTAGTACCTATTCAAATTAGCCATTGTGAGTCAGGTATCCTAAGATCATTTAATTACTTGCCCACATTATCTAAACCCCTACTTAAATTTCTTCCCTAGACAGACATATTACTCCTACAGACTAAATTATTCATCTCACCAAACTCTCTAAACTGACAAAGCCACTTTCTAGCTAAGTGCTGTTGTGAAAGTGAGTATCAGCTCAACAAATACTTTTTCTTTTATTAAAAGATAAGAGTAAAGAATTATCATGTCTAAAAATAGATACTTGGAGCTTAAAATCTGTCAGACCATATGTTGTGCAACTCCAAGATCGAGGAAACAAAGACATCCTTCTCCTGGGGGTATGTATTATTACAATCATTGCAGGGGACTAAATGCCAGTTCATTTGAATAACTACACAGTCATGTAAACATCTTCAGAAGAGAAGTGGGTGTGAATTTCTGGGGATGGTGAAGGGAAAACATTAGTGAATTGGCACTGATCTGATCTGCATGTTTTGTGCCTGTGTTGTAAGAATGCTTATGAGAATGTGGATTTTTTTCTAGTGTCCTTAAGATTTCTTTAAAAGAAATTACTTTTCTTGTTTCTCTTTGAGGGTCAAAGGAATGGCCACAAAATATAGAATTTGAGACAGTCCTCACCTATAAGCAAGATAACATTTTACAAAGCATTATAGGATCTTTGTATCCCATTCTCTATACTGAAATTTTAACACTTTCTTCTGTTTTACTTCATTGTTTTAGAAGTCAAAACTTCAGGCCGGGCGCGGTGGCTCACACCTGTAATCTTAGCACTCTGGGAGGCCGAGGCGGGCAGATTGTTTGAGCTCAGGAGTTCGAAACCAGCCTGAGCAAGAGTGAGACCCTGTCTCTACTAAAAATAGAAAGAAATTAATCGGACAGCTAAAAATATATAGAAAAAAATTAGCTGGGCATGGTGGCACATGCCTGTAGTCCCAGCTACTCAGGAGGCTGAGGCAGAAGGATCGCTTGAGCCCAGGAGTTTGAGGTTGCTGTGAGCTAGGCTGACGCCACAGCACTCACTCTAGCCCGGGCAAAAGAGTGAGACTCTGTCTCAAAAAAAAAAAAAAAAAGTTAAAACATCTTTTAAAATTTTGAAATAAGTTTTCAAACCTTTTGCTATTAATATCTAAGCATGTTTTTCATATACGTTGCAAATTTTATAATATTTTACATATTTTATATGGTACAAACTCAATCATCTTCAGAGATTTAATGACAATATTATGCTAGACAATCATTCTGAACCTGTGTATATAATACATTGAAGAAACATGGCAGTTACTCAGTTTGGACCACAAACAACTGCAACCCCTAAAGAGAATTTTCTTCTACCTTTGTAACTATCAAATCTCCACTTCTATTTAGATTAGAGAGACCCAACTACACTGGAATATTTACAAAGTCAAACACTTTTAAAATGTTAAGGTTGAAAGGTCCAAGTATTCTCTAATTACTTGGCAATGATTGTGCAGGCTAGTTGTAAAGGTAGAAATATCCAGTCTTTTTCAACTAACAAAAGAATTTCAGTCCTCTTCAACTGATAGAGGAGGTAAGAAGAAATGAAAAGTAGTATCAGACAGTGTGTTTCTTCTAGGTCATGAGACCATATTTCTTTTAGTTTTAAAAATTATGTATGGACATATTGACATACACATGATACAAAGATACAAAAGCATATACAATGAAAACTAAATTTCTACCTTTCCTCAGTTACCCAATTTCACTCCTTGGAAGCAAACATCATACCCAGTGTCTTGGAGATTCTTCCAGTGGCAATCCATGCATTTGCCAACATGCATACATAAATTCTCTCTCTCTCTCTCTCCCTCTCTCTCTCTCCTCTTTCCTTTCACATAAAGATAGTATGCCACATTCTTTGTTCTGTTCCCTGATTTTTCAGTCTTGAAGATCGTTCCAAATCAGTACGTATAAAAGTCATCATTCAAGCTAGTGGCTGCATAGTGATAATACTATATGATTATGTCATAATTCATCTAAACAGTCTCTTAATGATGAGCATTTAGATGTTTTTCCATCTTTTACTATTACAAATAGTCCACAATAAATATTTCATTTGCACATATTTTGTGTTGCACATATGCAAGATTATCTATAGAATAAATACCTAGGAGTCAAAATTATTGGTCAAAGAGTGTGAGCATTTTTAATTTTGATAAATAGAACTAAACTGCCCTCCATAAAAGTTACACCAATTTTCACTCCCAACAGTATGTATTAGGACCTATTTCAAATTTGTGTTCAAGAAGAATAAAAGAACAAAATATTATTTTTACATATTATAAATGTTAGAAAAATCCAGCATTTGAAAAACAGCAAATATAAAGGGATAGCAAGCTGATAGTACTATATATGGTAACCACTTAGTTTGTTGACAAGCAAGAAAATCATTATCATTTTACAAGAAAGTGTTTTGAATTATATTTTTCAAAGCCATGAGACTGTTAAACATTTCTATTTCTATTAATAATATTAGTAAAAGTAATATAGTTATTACCAATAATAATGATAATGATAGAGCAAATATTGTGTGGGATACACAAAACTTTGATACATAAAACAAGTATGTAATTAGACTGTGACTTTTTAAATCTGTATTAAAATAATGGACATCATGATATTTCAAGACTCTAATTAGCTCTCAAATTGACACATAGGTATTCCAGAAGTACACCTTAAAATTGTTTTAGAGAAAGAAATACCTGAAGATATATTTAATAGAGCTATAAAAATTCTGACCAGAGGCCCAAATACTATGTTACTGCATAAAAAGATAAAAGTTTTATAAACTTGTAGAAATGGTACAGAAAAATCTAAGTATATAGTTTTGGAGGTAAGACTCTTAAAGATTATGAACATTAAAAAAAGTAGTTCCTCCCTTAATAAGGTTTCTGAGAGTACCAGGTGACTATTCCATAAAGGAGAATTAAGGTATGCATTGGTATAAGCTCAGATTGTCACTTCTAGATATTTGTGATGTTAACAGATAAAAATATGTTTATACGAAGAACTGACAAAGTAAAATCATAGTGACCTGTTCTATAAAATTTCCTAACAATGTGAATTATAATTTAAAAATTAAAAACAGAAATCAAGTCTCCTTTATTAAGAATTCTCAAGAATTCTCAGCCATCTTTTTGTTATCCAAAATTCATCTTGTCAGTCAAAATTCAGGCTCAACCAGCACTCAATACCACTGTGTGGATTTTTCTGATCACATTAGAGGGATTAGACTAGATATTCATAGTTCAGTGGCAAATCTCATTACCGAAACTCTCTGATTAAAAGTGCCTGAATGAATAGTTTTTAAAAATTGATACATAATATTTGTACATATTTATGGAGTATGTATAATATTTTGTTACATGCATAGAATGTGTAATGATCAAGGCAGGGTATTTAGGGTATTGTATTCATCACATCGAGTATTTATCGTTTCTGTGTGTTAGGAACACTTTGAGTTTTCTCTTCTAGCTATTTTGAAATATACAATACATTGTTGTTAACATTGTTGTTAACTATAGTCACCGTACTCTGCTATCCAATATTAAAACTTATTCCTTCTCTCTGGTTGCATGTTTGTACCCATTAACCCTACGGTCCCCAATCCCAGCTGCAGACTGTGCTGGTCCGTGGCCTGTTAGGAACCTGGCTGCACAGCAGGAGGTGCGTGGCTGGCTAGCAAGGGAAGCTTCATCTGTATTTGCAGCCACTCCCCATCACTCACATCACCACCTGAGCTCCACCTCCTGTCAGACCAGAAGTGTCATTAGTTGCAGGAAAACAATTTCAGGGCTCCCACTGATTCTGCATTATTTCATTATATATTATACTATAATAATAATAGAACTAAAGTTCACAATAAATGTAATGTACTTCAGTCATCCTGAAACCATCCCTCCCATCCCTCCCAGTCCCTGGAAAAATTGTCTTCCGTGAAACTGGTTCCTGGTGACAAAAAGATTGGGAACTGCTGCTTAACCAACCTCCCTTCACCACCCGCCCCCCATTAATAGTTTTAAAGATGAAGTCCCACACAGCTAATTATCATATTTAAATTGGGTCTACAAGATACCAAAGAAAACAATTTGGACAATTTGGTCAAAAAACTACTCCTCAAGTCAGCTAAACATGAAGTCAGTCAGCCTAGATTTTAAGCATAGTATAGGCCTCCTAAGCCTATTTCCTCATTTCTATTTGGGTATAATGATTCCTGTAATCACTTCCTGAGGTCATTGTGAAGGTTAAATAAGATGCCGTGCATGAGGTACTCAACATGGTTGCCAGAGTATATTGAGCACTCAATAAAATACTCACTATTAAAATACATATATATATATATATAAATCAGTCAAACCAGCCTTTTGACATCATATAAGGGATAAACTGTCATTTGACTGAATTTTTCATATTTTAGCCAAATATTTATCATGCTATAATCTTAGTCCTGATCTCAGATGACAGAGAAAAAGGTGGCAAACACATTTCTTTGTAGTAGTCCTTTAAAATTAACCTAATAAAAATAAAGTTAACCTAATTATGTAACTCTATATCATATTTCACCACAATGTATGAGTCAAAAAATATGACCACAACATAGCATGCATATGACATGAAAATGAAGTAGCACTGCTCTTTCAGAAGAATGGACAAGAAATGCACTAAAGTGATTGAACATTTATATTTAACACTAATATTAAGTATTCTGTCCTGATTCACTCACAATAGCATAGTCATCATCATCTTTTTTTTTTTGAGGCAGTGTCTTGCTTTGTTACCCAGGCTAGAGTGCAGTGGTGTCATCATAGCTCACTGCAACCTCAAACTCCTGAGCTCAAGTGATGTTCCTGCCTCAGCCTCCTGAGTAGGTGAGACTACAGGTGCACACCACGAAGCCCAGCTAATTTTTCTATTTTTTGTAGAGACAGGGTCTCACTATGTTGCTCAGGCAGGTCTCACATTCCTGGCTTCAAACAATCCTCCCACATGGCCTCCCAAAGTGCTGGGATTATAGGTATGAACCAGTATGCCCAGCCATCATCATCATCATCATCATCATCATCATCATTAACATTTCCAGCATTAGCATCATATGTGATATCAAATCATTAAGTAGTTTTCAAGCTCACATGGTCAATTCTCCATCCTATTGTCTTTTCAACACTGATTTCATTTCCGCAGCTACTTGATTGGCCATCTTTAGGTTATTCTGGAATTTTACACACTAATATCTTCTCAAGAAGTTAGTATTACATACAATTCAGGATTATAAAGAGAATCGATTTTATATCTCTTCGTATAAACAAGTCTCCTTGTACAAATGTAGGAGTAAACCTCTGGGTTTCTGGAATAATGCATCTTGAATGTTCTCCAGATGCTGCTACCATGGTGACAGACTAACTGGCAGCATTCTGGACTGCTTTATTGTAATAGCCGGTTCTGTTGTTTCTTAAAGCAGAAAAATGGTTTTAAAAAATGAAGGACTAAAATACAAATGTTTCCCAAGTCATTGCCCCTTTTTCTGTATATCTATGATTCTGTGTCAGCTAAACATAAGGTCTACCAGGTTCCCCACTCCTGAATTTACGGACATTTCTCATGTGAAAGTTCTATGGTTTTCTTCATCCTTATATTAGTCATTTAAAAATCACTGAATTCATTAATGAACAAGACATTTAGCTACCCTGAAAACCAATATCTGCAAATCAACCAAAAGTCATTCATGCAGGTGACTAGATTCAAGTTATTAAAATTTCCAGAAAAATTGCTTGAGCCCAGGAATCTGAGGCTGTAGTGAGCTATGAGCATGCCACCGTACTCCAGCCTGGGTGGCAGAGTGACACCCCATCTCTTAAAAATATCTAGATAAATCAATAGATCTGTGCATATCTATATCTATCTATCTATCGATCTATCTATATATATACATCTCCAGAAAAAAACAGAGTGAAATATTTATTTTCCAGATTATGTTTAATTATTTTTGAAGCAAACATTATTACTAAAGAAAGAAATTAGCCAGACATCTAATTTTCTTTCTTTCACACTTTGTAAAAAAATTCTCCAATGAAATCACAATGATTAACTTTTTATAAAAATAACTATAGGTAGTGAGTACTTTACATATATAAGCTCACTTAAGTCTTACAATGAACCTGGAAATTAGAAATTACTATCCTCTCTTTACAAATGAGGAAATTGTGAGTTATAACAGTTATTTAACTTGTTTACAGTTATACAGTTAGTAAGACTGTGGCAGAGCAGGGCTTGCAACTAGATCTATCAACTCCAAGTACTGTACTCACTTATTTGTGAATGAAAGCAATTTCATAGATATTCATCTCCAGAGAATAAAGCCAGAAGAAATTAATTTGAATTGTAATAGATAGGGAGTATTGAAGTTAGCTATTTTATCAATGAGGATGAGATGTGGAAAGGAGCACTAAGGGAGTTATAAAGTATTGCTAATGCTCCTGGTCTTAAACTGGTGGTGGGTTCGCTGGTGCTTGTTATATCACACCATATTTTCTCTCTTACGTATGTGTTATAGTTTCAGTATGTATCAATATATCATATAACAAAAATATTTTAAATTTTTTTGAGAGAAATGACTTACTGAAGAATGTTTTGAAATCTTTGTCTAAGTATCTTAAAAATAAAAAACAATATTCTTTTCCCCTGGGTAACCTCAATGTAATGCATAAGTGGGGTGGATATCACCACAGCACACACAAAAGTCCTGACTGTATGATTCACTGTCAGTAGTTTCTTTGCTATTTCTGTGCCAGAACTCAAATGACTCCACTGGGTATTAGAGAAAATCTGCCCCTAATATAAGATTAGAATAAAATCTCAAGGGGATTAATTCATCCAGGAAAGTCATTTTGAGTCAAGTGGACAACTTTGAATTTGGATTTCAGCATTTGGATAACTTCTATTAAGCCAACAGCCATGTTTCCTTGAAATTAAGGTACTAGATCGAGTTTTTACAATAGTAAAACATTGTGACATCATGTTAAAGCACAAGCATGTCCATTTTCTCAAAATAGTAGTTTCTCTCTGTTAGCAGACGTGTTCTTTCAAATTGGCCCCAATGAGAGGCAGCTAATTCATATTTATTTTTCAGTGCTCTCCCATTCTACAGATATCTGATAGACCAACTTACATTGTGATTCAGTCTTTTTTATTTTTATTGCAAAAACAATCATGCCTACAGTCATAAAAAGTCAGCCCCCAATCTCACTTTTTGGAAGTAACCATTGTCTTTTACTATCTCCTTTTATTACCTCTATGATTCTCAATGACATTTCTACAATACTATTTCTTGATTTTAGGTTAACTTTTTAAATTTCAATTTTTATGCTCATTGAAATTGCATTTACATAACTTAAAAAATCAGAAGTCAAATAGTACTATAAAGTTTATAATAAGAACTATCAGTTTATAACAAAGAACAGGAACCTCTGAGAGTCCTATCCCTCTCAATCTCTCATGCCCAGACTCCAGAGGCAACTTCCTTCAACTCTTTTATCTCTTTCTTTGGCTGTTTACATTCATAATTCTAAATAATATGCTTATAGTGCTATTTTTATTATTCCATTTTAGATACTTATACTTCTGCTTCTGACTGTGAACAATTTGGATTGGTTTCTGTACATCACTTCCCCAAATTCTTTTCTACCCAACCTTACAATTTTTGGTCAAATTGGTATTCACTTTTACAGTATTATGACTATACAAATGTTGTTCATAACTAAGCCACACAGCGTTTTTTAGTTTTCTATTTATTTATTTATTAGTAATTCTTTCATGAACTCTCCAATAGGATTGTAGAAGTTCTTTCATTATGAACAAATGTAGCAGGTGAGCTATCAGTTCTATTATTTTTTGTTTTTTCCTTGGAGACATCCCTCCTGGAGTCCAGGTCCTCCTACTGCTATCTGGACTGATTGCTCTCTAGACCCTCTGCATGGCAACAGCCCTAAATTTTCCCCAATTATAATCCTGGGTTTTCCTTTGTCTCTCCCCTATGTTGAATCCCTTGTTTCCTGGAACCTGTGTCCTCCTATTTCTTGGTTTTCTTCCTCACTTTAGTGGACATATCATCTGATAGCTTCTAAGAAGGAGTTCATGAGAACGATATTTTGGAAATGTTGCAAATCTGAAAGCATCTTTAATTTATGCTCATACTTGATTAAGTTTGGCTGGATATAGAATCCAGGAAGGCTGGAAATCATTTTTCCTTATATTTGTTATGGCATTGATCTCTTGTCTTCCAGCTTCCAATGTTGAGAAGCATGGTACCATTCCAATCCCTGAATCTGGTTATTTCTCTATAGGAGCTTTTATGAAACATTCATTCATCCACAAATATTTATTGAACAGCATTTCTTTGCCAGGGTCTGTTTTAAATGCTGGGGATTACAGCATTGAAAAAGGAAAGTCACATATCCCTGCCTTTGTGGAGCTTCCATTCTAGTGGGGAAGACAAATAATAAACAAGATAAATAAGTAAAACATATAGTATATTAGATAGTGATAAATACTCAAGAAGAAAAGCAGAACATGTAGTGTCATGGGTAGAAATTTGGATAAGAAAGGCCTTACTTAGAAGAGAACTTTGAGTAAAGACCTGAAGGAAGTAAGGCAGAAAGCCATGCCAATATCCAGGGGATTACCTTTCTGGGCAGAAAAACACTAAGCACATAGGCCCTGAGACAGAAGTGTATCTGGCTTGTGTGAGGAACAGTTAGGAAGCCAGTGTGGCTGGAGCAAAGTGAACAAGTTGAAAAGTAGAAGACAATGAGGTCAGAGCACAAAGATGGAGCTAGATCATGTAAGAACACAGGTTTTTGCTCTACAGAAGATGAGAGGCTATTGGAGAGTTTTGAGCAGAAATGTGAGATGTCTGACTTTTGGCAAATGGATAAAGAATCACCTGAGGATGAGCACTTAGAAGGCTAGTCCAGTAATCCAGGTGAGAAATAATGGTGGCTTGGACCAGAATGATGGTAGTGGATACATGATAAACAGTCAAATTCTGGACACATTTACAGGTAGAGCTAACAGTATTTGTTGAAATACTGGATGTGGAGTGTGGGAGAAAGGAGTCAAGCATAACAAGGAAGAAGAGAGTTGCCCTTAACTGAGATAAGAAAGCTGTGTGAAGAACAGAATGGGAGATATATCTGTAGTTCAGTTTTGTTCATATTAAATTCGAGATGCTAAGACATCAAATAGTCTGGGAGAAGTCCAAGCTAAGATATAAACTTAAGACTCATCAATGTATCAAGGGTATTTAAAGTCCTGAGACTGGAAAAGATCACCCAGAGAGTGTGAGCAGATTCAAAATCCAAGGCACTCCAACAGTCAGAGTTTGAAAAGATGAAAAGAAATCAGTAAAAAAGAGACGGAGCACCCAGAAAATTAAGAAAAAAAAACTAGGTAAGTGTACTATGTCCTAGAAGTCAAGAGAAAAAGTGTCTCAAGGAGGAATGACTATCTCTGTCAAATGCTGTTGATATCAAGGAAGATGAGGCCTGTGAGATAGTCATAGATTTAATGTCATGGAGGTCAGGTCATCAGAGACTTTGGGTAAAGCAGTTTCAATGGCGTGATGGGGATAAAAACATGATTAAAGTGGGTTTCAGACAAAATGGACAGAGAGGAATTGGAGATGGCTGGAGTGTTGCTGAAAAGGGAAGGAGAAAAATGGAGCTGAAGCTGGAGAAGTGAGCTTAAGAGAAGGTTGGTTTTATACACACACACAATAGAGAAAGAGAGACAGAACACACATACTTGCATTCTAATGAAAAATGATCCAGTAGAGAGAAAATATTCAGTGATGCAGGAGAGAAAGGGGAGAATTGCTGGAGCAACCTTCATGAGAAGAAAAGAGGGGACAAAATCTACTGCACAAGTGGAGAAGTTGGCCTTTGCTAAGAGAGTTCATTTAAAGTAATGGGAGAAGGTAGAGAACATGGGCCCCAAGATGCAGATAGGAGGATATTGTGAGGTTGGGAGTTTATGTAAGAGCTCTTTTAATTGATTTCCATACTTTTTTCATCAAAAGACAGCAAGATGGCTAGCTGAAAGTAAGGAAGCTGACAGAAGGTTGGGGTTTGATGAGAGAGGATGGTATGAAGTGGTCACTAGGGGAAAGAAGGAACCATGGAAACATGACTTAAGTAATACAGCACTATATTCAGTTAAAATATTTTTATAGGAACTTTCCAGATGCTTTAGGCAGCTGGCTGGGGCAGGGGACGAGGCTAATCTCTATTTCTATTAATTTACTAAATGTTTTCTCAAAAAGTCTCCAGTTTTTTTCTTATTTAGAAGAAAGATTATTTAATCTTTTGAAACCACTTTCTCACTGACTAATTTTAATTAATGTTTCTGCAACTGTGCTACCAGTGTCTTTTAAAGAATACAAAAATGAAATTGCAAAACCGAAAACATTCTAGTTATTTTCAGAAAGTTTCACTGTAGATATTATATATCATTATCCTTTGAAGTATCTGAGACTCTGTAATTATCTTCTTCACAGATTATAACTGATTATTATTATAATATCTTTTTTCCAGCTTTATTGTGGTATAAATGACAAATAAATATTTTTTTTTTTGAGACAGAGTCTCGCTCTGTTGCCCAGGATAGAGTGCAGTGGCATCATCATAGCTCACAGAAACCTTAAACTCCTGGGCTCAAGCAATCCTTCTACCTCAGCCCCCCGAGTGGTTGGGACTACAGGTGCCCACCACCACACTTGGCTAATTTTTGTAGTTTTAGTAGAGACAAGGTCTCACTCTTGGAACTCCTGAGCTCAAGCAATCCTCCCGCCTCGGCCTCCCAAAGTGCTAGGACTACAGGCATGAGCCACTGCATCTGGCTTAATATTATTCTGATATCTTATGCAAAGTTTTATCAACATTTAAATGCTAAAATGAGGACAGATTATAGAATGTGTAAAGCTACAGAATTGCAGTGTGGTCTACACAAACTGTGATTACTAGCCACAGTATCTTCCTTCAGTTCAAAGTAAGATTATCTTTAATTTTTATAAGGAAATCTAGTATATTATTTAGTTATAAGAACACTCCATGAAGTCAGAAATTGTCAAGATTCTCTTCACATATTTTTAGTGAAAAAAAACAAACCCTGCTTTAAACGCAATAAATTTCTGATGCATTGTCCTGTGGTGGCAGGGGGAAAGTAAACATAGCCATGGTTAAGGGCACTGCACTTTACTGTCTGACAGACCCAGGATCAAGGCCTGCCTCCACTTTTTTTTGCCCCATGACCTTGGGAAACTTGCTTAACCACCCTGCAACTCAGTGTCATCATACCAAAATGGAGATAATACATGAAGTTTCATGAAGACATGAAGGAGAAAGATCAGAGAAAAGGTTTGAGATATTTGGGATTTCACTAACTACACTTGTGAGTTCTAAAGGGCACAGTGGAAAAGTTTGATTTGAGAGATAAAAGAGAATAGAGGGAGAAAGCAAAAGATAGGGGTTGTATTACAGAACATATGAAAGGTTCTCTTCAGTTTTGGTTTTGTTAAAAAAAAATGTGGAGAATTGAAGCCATTAGCTAGGTGATTCAATTGTTCTGCTCCAGTATTCTAGATTATTATATTGATTCTCCTGTTTAGCTTGTATTATGCAGGTATAACTTTCATAAATTATCAAAGATGAAACATGATATTTTGTGGATTCATTGTACTGCTTTCTCATCTCTAATTCCTAGAGACTGCAGTGATTGCTATAATAATTTGGATTACAATACACAAAACAGAAATTGTCACAAGACAGCCATTGAAAATCAATTCATGTATTTCATTATCTGAACAGGTAATGGAAAGAAAACTAATCACAAAAAGTACAGTAATACTGATTTATAGAGTACATGATCTGTTTCTAATTTATGTCTTTACACCTACGCTTTTTTTTTCATTAAATGAATCCCTTGGTCAGTCTACACTGGATTGCATTTCATTGATATGCAAATACACATTCCCTATTATATAAACATGCAAAACTAATCAAATGTACATACTAGAAACAAGGACAAATTTTGTGAAATCATTACTTATACCAATACAGTATAATATTGCCAGGAACGTGGCCAACGTCCCTCACAAAAAACCGGGTCCCTTTCGTAGAGTGGCAAGGGACAAGAAAATAATAGAGAAAAATGGAAAATAAAAGAATACACAGAGACAAAGATATAGTTTTATAAGTTTATGAAGACTATAGGCAAAGTGAGATCTCAGGGGGCCTAGACCTTCTCCGTGGGTCTCAAAAAGCCCTGAATGAGGTCTTACATGGTATCTTATAGGGAATAGTGATTAATTTCCAGGGGTAACAGATTTACATAACAACAGGTAGTTCCTCTCAGGTTAACAGATTTTCAAAAGGCTTCTACAGATCCTTTAACTAATTCTATCTATGTGAACAAATGGTTACAAAATCTTTCAAAGATTAACTTCTAAACTCTAAGGTAAATCTATCACTTAACAGAGGGGTCAAACAGAGATATATTGTCTCCATATTTATTAGGTTATTGTGAATGGAGACAGGCAGGCTAGAGTGTTTAAACAAGAGCTTGTTTTTAGCCATTCGGGCAGCTGTCTGTTCCGGGGGGCACTCCATTGTCAGCTCTCATCCTGTAGTTTTTAACAGATTCACTTTGCTTTACAAAGCAAATCCAAACCTTTAGGTCTGAGAAATGTGGCGCCTTGTGGGATACAGCC
>NW_012150930.1:585426-609962 GCF_000956105.1 Propithecus coquereli
ATATAGAAATTATTTTGAGTCCTTTTCACAGCTATAAAGTGCTCCATGTATGGCTCTACCAAAGATTATTCAACCAGCAACATATGATCTTGCTAGTTTTTACAAAATCCTTCTTGACAGGAATTGTACCATTTTGATTCTTACCAGCAACATATAGGAGTGGTTGTTTGCCTAAAGCCTTGCCAACAGAGTATGTTGTAAACTTTTGGATTTTTGCCAACCTGGTGTGTATGTGTGAAATGTATCTAAGTGTAGTTTTAATATGCATTTGTCTTACTATTGAGCAAGGGGCAGCATTTTTTGATGTTAAACTACTGTTTACATTTCTGTTTATTATTAATATCTTTTGCCTATTTTTCAGACCTGAATTATTTAAAGATGTGCTTCCCCTACTAAGAATTATAACACAAATATATGTTCCCTCAAATTTAAATTCTATAACAAAAACTGTAATTAAAATGATAAAAAAGAAACTAATAATTTCACATCTGTGTTGGTACATATTTGGCAAATCATTACTTATAGAATCAAAGCCTTATCTTCAGACCACCTGTGTCATTGGCACTGTCAAATGGGCTACTTGTTAAATGTGACCTGGGAAATTTACACTTCTAATTAGCACTCCATGTAATTCATATGCACATTAAAGTTTGAGAACCATTGTAGGAAAAGGTATGAAATCAAGATCAACAAATATAATCCAAATATTTACAAAATGTCTAGTTTTATTAACAAAATGTCTAGTTTTTTTAAATCTTCTATAGAAATATTTAAAGACTGAAGTTAACACTCTGGCAAAGGGAAATCAGGAAACTTTACAACTCTAATAATAATTCTATCTGTAGATTTTAAGGTTTTATATTTTAAATGAATAATTTAGGACATTTTCTTCTAAAAATGGTACTATATCATACCTTAGTTTTTTTGTCAATATAGGTGTTAGATTTAATTCCTTATAACACATTAGCTCTTTCAAACCTTTAGGTCGTGTTTAGTAAATCATTGTTGCAGAGATCCAAATGGTACTCCAGTCATTAGATTAGAAAGGAAAATTTATGATGATTGTTGGCTGATATCTTATTCTATGAGACCCTTCAGTGAGGTTTTATAGACAGCTACACATACACAGAGGAGTGTACAAACACATTCAGAATTACCTGACATACCTTTGCAATGGTCATTTTTATTACTGGTTTCCTGGATGAAGGAAGACGGGAATAAAGATTAATATGAAAACATATCAATTCTGAGGATACAGAAAGAGTTTAGATATTTTATATTACTTTTCTCATTTTTTAAAATGGCATACAGTTTACATAATATCTATTTGTTTAGGTTCCTTAAAGATACAAAGAAAAGTTATATCCAGATCATCTTTGGCAATGGAGGTTTTATGCAAGGACATAGTGGGATGGAAATAGCCCAGGGTGTTACTCCAGGCACTTCTAAAACTGGGAAGTATAGCAGGACAGGCCTCATGGAAAATTGGAATTACGCCTAAACTTTAATGACCTGAATTCTCTTAGTTCACAAGGCATTTTACTTTCCAAGAAGGAGAGAATGTAATTAGATTCATACATCACCATTCAAAATGGAGTGCCAAAATTGGTTGGAATTTTATGCCACTCTAGTGCACAGGAGGTCAGCTTCCTTTGTGTCTGGTCTTTACATGGTCCAAACATTTGTAGCCCAGGATAAACAAGGCTAGTTTCACTCAAAGCCATAGCACCTCAGGCCAGTTTCCCTAAGAAGGGTAATGTAAGAATAGTGGATATTTAGTATTTCAGAGACTCTTGACTGAAACAGAAGAGACACTGAAAGACTACTTGAAATTTCTTTTCATATTTAAACTAAATATATCATGACTCTACATGGACTCTTGACAAGTCTTTTGGGAACTCATTTAGTTTATAGTCTGTCACTGCTTAGCAGTATGAAAATCCTTAGAGATCTGAAATTAGTATTATTATATATATTCTATTATTCAGTAATCAATTGCAATGTCTTAGAGTATAGGCTTACAATTACATCCTTTGATAATAGTAACACCTTAAATTTCTCTAACATTTTATTAGATTTAGGCCACTTTAAAGGAGTACTAGTTTCATAAACCATTATTTCAAAAGAATTATCTTTTGAAACCTAAAACACTAACTTGTCCTAAATTTTATTTAACATATTCTATAAGCATGTATTTATTCTTCAAACTCTAGTTCTGATTTTGTTTGGAAACACAGCTTAGCAAAATGGAATAAGACTTAGATCAGGGGCTCTGGGATTAGGACTAGCTAGGATTTTTACTACTCAACTGTGGAAAGTTGGCAAGTCATTTAACCTCTCAGGCCTTCAGTTTCTTTTTTCTTTTTTTTTTTGAGACAGAGTCTCACTGTTGCCCGGGTTAGACTGCCATGGCGTCAGCCTAGCTCACAGCAACCTCAAACTCCTGGGCTCAAGCAGTTCTACTGCCTCAGCCTCCCAAATAGCTGGGACTAGAGGCGTGCGCGACCATGGCCGGCTAATTTTTTCTCTATATATATATTTTTAGTTGTCTAGCTAATTTCTTTCTATTTTTTTAGTCGAGACAGGGTCTTGTCTTGCTCAGGCTGGTCTGGAACTCCTTAGCTCAAAGGATCCGCCCGCCTTGGCCTCCCAGAGTCCTAGGATTACAGGCGTGAGCCACCGCGCCCCGCCCAGGCCTTCGGTTTCTTATTCTACACATATGGAAGATATGCCACTATATTTCATCCTATTTTCTTTATTTATATGCCTTTTACCTCTATTAATTAGTAAAAATGGCCATTTTTGGTTTTAGCATTTAATATCTCCTTTTTCTTCAGTTTAACTCTAGCTATAAAGGGGACCAGTCACATTTGCAAAATAAACTCAATTGTATGTCCCATAAATATTGGTCTTATGGAAACTGTGACAGTGTATATGGATTTCTGGTATTGTGCAAAATGTGATCATCAATGCATATGGAGTCCAGCAAGCACCTGTCTGACTAGAATGGGAAGTTGGTGACAGGAGGAGTTGGAGTTAAACTGAGAGCAAATGATGGAGGGCCTTAAATGACCAATTTAGAAATTTGAAGTTCGTTTTATGGACAGCAGGAAGTCATCTCCTAATGGAATGATTTCGTGAGATTTGTGTTTTAGAAAGCTAATCTGACAAGAGTTATGAGGGCTGGAATGCAATGAAGAGGAATGAAGCAGACATACTACTTGGATTCTTCTGAAAATTTTTGAAATATGAAATAATATGGTGGCAGCAGAAAAGGAAAATCTGGGAAGGAGTCAAGAGAAGTTGGGAAAGAATGCACAACAGGACATGATACCTGATAAGATATGATGAATGAGGTAGAGAGGAATGAAAGAGATAACGCCAAGATTTCAAGTTGAGGGGACTGGTCATTAACTGAAATAAAGAAGTTTGGAACTATTGCCACTGGAGGGAAGACCATGAGCATAGTTTGGAGGCAGTTTGCATGGCAAGTGATGGTTGGAAATGTTCAGTGGAAAAGGTAACTGGCAATGTCTTCCAAAGGGAAGCAAAGCCATGAAGATGGACGATATGGTTAAACAACTGAGTAGATAATTATTCTACCTGGTTTAGCAAAAAAAAAAAAAAAAAAAAAAAAAAAAAAAATCGTAGATGAAAATCTTCCCTGAATAATTTTGGTCCAGTTTATAATCAGATAACGGTTTTATTACCATAGGATCATTTATCTGGATCACCAGTGTATTAATCTAGACTTATAAAAATTGAAGGAAGTAATCAGCAAAATCCTGGGGGATGAAGAGAAGTTGCTTAATGGGTACAAATACACAGCTTGATAAAAGAAATAAGACTCAGTGTTTGATAGAGCAGTAGGGTGACTATAGTTTACAATAATATATTGCATATTTCAAAATAGCTAGAAGAGAATTATTCAAATGTTTCTAGCATAAAGAAAAGACATATATCTAAGGTGACGGATAGCCCAAGTACACTGATTTGATCTTTACAAATTATATGAATGTATTAAATTATCACATGTACCCTGAAAATATGAACATTATGTATCAATAAAAAATTTAAAAATAAATAATACTTTTGAGAAATGAGAAAGATGAATACCTGTTTGTAAAGAGTCATTGATGAGATGTTTGAAGGAACCTGGCTCAGTAACATTTTAAAAATGGTTTGTAGGCTGGCATGATGGCTCATGTCTGTGATCCCAGTGATTTGGGAGGCTGAGGTAGGAGAATGGCCAGGAGTTCCATACCATCCTGGCCAGAGCATCCCACCACCCCATCTCTACAAAATATGAAAAAAATTAGCCAGATGTGGCATATGCTTGTAGTCCCAGCTACTCTGGAGGCTGAGGTAGGAAGATCGCTTTAGCCCAAAAGTTTTAGGTTATAGTGAGCTATGATTGTGCTACTGTACTCCAGCCTGGGTGACATAACAAGACCTTGTTTCTTTAAAAAAAAAAAGAATTGAAAAAAATTTTTTTAGTAGTCTATATAACAAGATACAAAATTCATCAGTGGGTGAGGTGACTTGAAGAACTGGATTAAAATTTTAAAACCCTATGTACATTTTAAAGATTAGTGGACAATGACATGATCGTATTAAATATTGATAATTTACTCATGTAAAAACTCCTGAAAGCCACATTCTAAAGAGGAGACAAAATGAGCTGGGTGTGGTGGCGTGTGCCTGTGGTCCTAGCTACTTGGGAGGCTGAGGCAGGAGGATCACTTGAGCCTAGGAGTTTAAGGCTGCAGTGAGCTATGATCATGCCACTGCACTCTAGCCTGGCCGACAGAACAAGAGCCTTTCTAAAAAAAGTAAATAGAATCTAAGGAATTGCCTCAATTGCTGCTGCAGTGTTTGTGAGGTCAAGGTCTAGTGATATGTATTGGTGACTAAAATGAAATGACTGATAGGCTGTACCTGACCAATTTGTGAAAGATCATATAACATGGACATGACAATTACAATATACTGGGGAAGTAGGGTGAAGAAAGCTTCTCAAAATATTTAACTACAGTATTAGAGCAATCTTGTTTGCTGATTCACATAGGTACGCTATATACACTAGTTATCTTCCCAATGAGCAACTAGCACTATTAAATTGAAAATATAAAAAGTGCCTTTAGAAATCTTGAATTTAATTTCTCTGGGAAAACAAGTTTCGGGCAGTATTCTTACTATTGAAAAGGCAAGTCAACACTAAAAGAAGTGTAGCTTAATTAAATTATGATTTTACAAATATTACAAACAATAACTAGAGTGTAACTCTAATCAAGGATAATAATTAGATTTTATTTCTCTTTTTAATTCTGGTTCATTGGAAGTGATTGCCAGGGGCTCTTTGTTGAGAAGGATACTGGGGTAGTGTTTGCACTCAGGAGAAAAGAATTAATGACTGATTTACAGTGACTTCCATGGAAGCCTCCAATGCTTTCACCTTGCTATATCCAATGTTCATTTCTCAGTCCTCATTTTACTTGACCCATTAGCAGGAGGTGTCACAGTTCATCATTCCTTCCTCCTTCATTTTCTTCACTTGGCTACTGGTTCCTTTTACATAGCTAGCCAGTTTTCGATCTTATTTGCTGATTCCTCTCACCTTCCCGTCCTCTTGGAGTAGACTTAGTCATTGTATCACTTTTCTATGTAAACTTGCTCCCTACAGCAGCATAGTCCAATAGAAAAATAATGTGAGCCACTAATGCAAGCCACATATGTAATTAGAAATTTTCCAGTGACTACCTAAAAAAAAAAAAGTAAAATGAAACTGGTGAAATTAATATATCTTATTAAACCCAATATATCCCAAATATAACTATATCGATAATATTAAAATATTAATGTGATACTTTAAGTTATTTAATACTAAGTCTTCCAAATCCAATGTGTTATACTTACAGCATATCTCAATTCAGAATATCCAATTTCACATGCTCCATAGCCACATGTGGTTTATGGCTGTTATATGGAACAGCATGGCCCTAGCTGATCTC
The DNA here is from genome assembly GCF_000956105.1 of Propithecus coquereli. Taxonomy (NCBI): domain Eukaryota; kingdom Metazoa; phylum Chordata; class Mammalia; order Primates; family Indriidae; genus Propithecus; species Propithecus coquereli. The sequence continues at coordinate 591,438 of NW_012150930.1, forward strand.
ATCCAATCCCTTAATTTAAAATACCATCTTATGCTAAATGCTGACTACTCTTAAATTTTTATTTCTAGCTTGCAACTCTCTCCTGAACTCCAGACTCAGATATCTAAGGGTAACAACACTTCTTGGATGCCTAATGTATACGTCTAATTTATCACGTCCAAAATTGAACTTTTGGTCTCCGATTTGTTCTTTTCCTTCTCAGTTACTGGCAACTCCATCACTTTAGTTACTCAGGCCAAAAACATTAGAGTCAACATTTACTCCTCATTTTGTCTCAAACTTCACATTCAATCTACAACTCCTATGGCACTATTGGTTCTACATTCAAAAGATATCCAGAATCTGATTCCATATCCATCACCTCTACTACCACTACTGTAGTCCAAACTCCCATTATCTGGGATTATTGCAATAGCATCCAAACTGATCCCTCACAGTCCTTTCTTCTCATAACAGATGTCCTTTAATAACATAAGCCAGATCATGTCACTCATCTGTTCAAAATTCTTCAGTGGCTCCTGGTCTCAGAGTAAAGCCAAAGTCCTTAAAATGACCTTCAGAACTCTGCAGGATCTGACCCTCTGTAAGTTCTCTGATCTCCTCTCCTACTATTCCCTTCCTTGCTTACTCCACTATAGCTACTCTCGCCTCCTGTTCTTCCTTTAAAATTGCCAGTCATACTCCAGCTCAAGGGCCTTTGGATTTGCTATACCCTCAGTTATCTCCATGGCTCCCTCCCTCATCTCTTTCAAGTCTTTGCTAAAATATCATCTTCTCAGGGAATCACTTGAATGAATGAATGACATGAATGAATGACATGAATGAATGATTTGTATGACATAACATGACATGACAGAACAGGTGCCATCAGGAAGAGTCAGAGCACTAAGTGCCACATGCTTGCGTTCTAATTGAAGTTAACATAAAACTTCCAACATTTATTTAGCACCCATTATTAGTAAAACAGACACGGATATGATTGGTCGCTGTAAGTGGAGGGAAACACTGAAATGGTCTTGTTGCTTTAGAAGGTATTCTTGAATATTTTCAGCACATGTTGGAACAAACAGCTGGTTTCCTCAGTCACTAAGAAAGCAGTATCTGTTAACAAACAGGAATATCTGGGCTTCCTCCTCCTAGGTAATCAGAATCTACAAACATAATCCTTTAATGCAAGCAGTATATAAATTACTGCACTTTTAGAATACTTGATTCTAGTTCTAGCTCTACTCCTAGCTTGATACGTGACCAAGTAAATAAATCACTTGTCATCTCAATTCTTTTATGCCTATGATAAAATGTCTAATCTCACCCAGATCCCAATTCAGGTTGAGATAACAGGATAATATATACTTGGGTGTTACAAGTTGACACAATTATGTATGCATTGTGGAGCTTCAGAAAAATTTTTTAAATCTAAGAATCTCTAAATCAGGGTTATTTAAAACCAGTCTTCAGTTTGTGGTAGACTTAAGGTCTTTAGTCTGTTTTTCTTTTTTAACCCCAATGGTCACTTAACACTACTTATACCATTGAACTCATAGCCTATTTTAGTTAACACCTGCTAGTGTTTCAGTCCACCCTAGCTCAAAACAAAGGAGGAACATGATCAACCTGAGTAATCAACGTGAGACATTAAAATGTGTAGTTTACCCTAGGAATGGGTTTGAGGGTTGGAGGGTAGGGAGCAAAAAGGAAGGACTGAGGGAGCAGATGAGGGGGGAAAAAAGGAAAGATAATAATGCTAAATTTCTAAACACTGCTCAACTCAATCCAACTAGTGTTTATTGGGTGCAAAGCTCTGTGCTTGTCATTTTAATAATACCAAGATGAGCAAGCCCCATGATGAGCTAGGAGTATGAGCTGAACTAAGAAGCACACAAATTATTAATATATCAGGCAGAGTACATAAAGGAAATACAAGGAAAAAGAAAGATGACATTAATTCAGGACATTTTAATATGCCAGAGGCAGTCACATATATTAACAACTCTTCCAAATATTCCAGATAAGCTCAGGGAGGATAACTTGTTTAAGGTCTTTAAAGCTAGGAAGTTACTGCAGGGTGGCTTTCTCCCCAGCACAGGTTCTGAAGGTCAGGCTCCATTCAGAACACCATTATTAAAGGGAAGTTCCAAGGAGGGGAATAAGTTTTGACCTAGTTGCAGTGTAGGAATTAAGAGATCAGAAAAGCTATTTGGAGGCAGTGTGTGAGGCAGGCTTTGAAGGATGAACCAGAGATTGGGCGGGAACCAGTGGAAAAGAGGGAGGGACTTTTAGGCTAAGGAAGTAATAACAATTAGCTGCTCTCCTAATTCCTTGAGTAGAGGAGTCAATCTAGGTTGAAAAACTGGCGTTCGGTCGGTCCACTCCCCCTGCCCCATCTTTTCCATTGGGGCTTTTCAGCGTTCACCAATTTCACTATTAGACTTCTATTATTTTTGTAATTGAAAAAAAAACGCAATATTTTAAAAGCACTGAATCCCTTGGACGGAGGGTGGGGGTCCGGCCAGGAGCCCCTGGCACACCCCGCCCCCTTCTACCCACTCAGCTTGACCGTCTCCTGGGAGCCGCTGATCCTCCGTGAAGGGCGCTCGCTCCCCCGCCGGTCCCTCGCTTGACCGAGGCCGCGTCAGCTGCTGGGCCGAAGTCGCCCCCGCAGGGGCGAGCGGGGCGGGGCCGCGGGCGCACCTGCCCGGCGCTGCGGGGCGAGCGGCGGCTGCGCGGACCGACGTGCCTCCCCCTCCCGCCTCGCCGTGTGTTTACGTGGAGACGAAGATGGCGGCAGTGACGGCGCTTGCCGTGCGGCCGAGGACGATTCGCCAGTGAGCGCGGAGACTGGTTCCACTACGGGCGCGGGGGGGCGCCGGTCCCGGCCCTGCTCCCTGGGCCGCGGAGCTTGCCGTCCCACCTCCGTCAGAACCGATCTTTCCTTCCAGCCCCTGACCCCTGCCCTTCCTGGTTTTCCCCCGCCTTCCTCGCAGAGGCCATGGAGGACGAGGAGAGACAGAAGAAGCTGGAGGCCGGCAAAGCGAAGGTAGGAGAGAGCCAGAGGCAACCGGGCCTGTGGTGGGAGGCGGTGGCTGGCAAGGGGTGGGAAGGGGCCCGGCAAGTGGACTTCGCAGCAGCCCCGTTGCGCTGCCTGGGAGAGAGGTGCTGCAGGGTGTGCATCTTCTTTCGCTCTCTTCTCTTTTTCTAATAGAAAAAGCCCTGGCTAGCCGGTGATACTTTCGTGATAATTGAATAGTGTGGCTCCTTTCTCGTGAATGCCCACGTAATACTCTCACTATGTTACTGTAAGCTGGTATTTAATTGCCTCTGAATCGCTAACCTTTAATTTTGTGTGTGTGTGTGTGTGTGTGTGTGTGTGTGTGTTGGGGGGGCAGTTTTCTGGGTGGTGCAGGCATTGTGCTTTCCAGGGTGGGGATTTAGGGCTTTTCTTTATTCCGTGAGGGATTTGTGCGTTGATCATCAGCTTGTCTTCCCTAGGTGGCACGCTGGCACTCTTGGGTGTGTGTGATTGGCCTGTGACAGCTGCCTCAGTAGTGGCTTGAATGTGCCACAAGTGCCAGCTGTGAACTTGGCTTTAAGGGCGTTTTTAGAAGCATGTCTTTGTACGTTTGTGTTTGGAGGTCTTTGTCATGGCATGCGCTTTTGTATCGTGTGGAATGTTAATGCAGACTGTGAATGGAACTTCTGGGGACCGAAAGGTTCCATATTACAAGCAACACCTATAGAATTCCTGCTTTAAATAATTAGGTGGTTGTATATATCTCTGGTGAGTCCCAATTTTGTGTGTGTGTGTATGAAAAAGCTTGTAAAGCAAACAATGCAAAATTTTACACAGGTATTATTCATTGGGCTTCTTAAAAATTTGACATGTACAAAATATAAATTGGGTAGCATATTTCTTTTAAAAATTGCATGTTTGAGCATATCTTTTGGCTGGTCTCAAAGGCCCTCTTCGTCCTTATAGTGAAGTTATCTTTTGTATCGTATATTCTGACTGGTTTTTTTTTGAGATAATTGTTAGCAATCATACTTGGACCACAATTAAATTATAATATAGGTAACTGTTTTCCTTCCCTTTCTTTCCTCTTCCTCCCACATAAACAAAGGAAACCAGATTAATGATTTGTTATCAATGAAGGGCCATACTGCAAAGATGCGGTAGTATAGTAGAGGCTGGACACGAGTTTGTTAAATGAATATATATATAAACTAGCTTCATATTTCTAAAATATAGTTGGTTTTCCCATAAGCTCCCTCTATGTAAGGTCAAGGCTTAAATGCTTGTGTGTAGCCTGGTTGATTTTTACTTTAGAATCTGTAAATGGAGGGAAAGGGGAATCAGGGTGTCTTCAGGTGCTCTAAATAGCTTACATTTGTGCAACCTGAGGGCGTGAGCAAACTCAGTGCATCCAGGGAAGTGGAGGTAAAGCAATGAAGATCTGATTAGATGTCTTATTTGTCTGTTACATCAGGATTTTTACTGCCTGACTCCAGAATTGTCTTCCTCAAATATATGTGAAACAGCCTTACAAAACATAGTTTACTTTGGATGACACATTTTATATTAGAGGATTTGTTTAAATTGTTTGCTGTGAGTAGTTGATTTGGCAAAGTAGAATTCTAGTTTCTTTGTGTGTATGTATGTTTCTTTGTCTTTCAAAATTCTATGGGGTAAAAGTCTTTTTACCATTATATAGATGTGATGGAATTTTAGATAGGTATTAAGATTGTGAAGACTGATAACAACATAGAAAACAGAGTGAAACAACATCATCAAAAATAGTATATACATTATTTCATTTGTATAAACGTGCTTTTAGATTAGGACTGAAAAACTCGGGATTAAAATGTATACATCTATTCAGCAAACCTATATTGAACTCCTATGTTATGCAAGAGCTGGAAATACAGAAGTACTGACGGTCTCTGTTCTGAAGTTGCTCAGAGTTTAGTGGGAGAAACAAACACTGGATGATAAATACAAAGAAAGAGGAGGGGCAGTAGGATTTGGGGGGATTTTTTTTCACATTTTGTTAAAGTATTTTAAATACTGTTTCCTCATGTTATAGACTATAAAGAAGGCTCTTAATATTGATATTAAAGCACCCTAGCATAATGCCTATCAAATAGTAGGTACTCAATAAATATTTGCTTAATATATGAGCAGAATGTTTAATGAGTCATTAACGGGTGCTACTTTACCAGCATGATTGTAATTTAATAACAGTAATCCAGAATTCTCTTAATCCAAAATATTGCTGACATCAGAAGCAACTTAAAATGATCATTTTCTAAAATTCAGAGACTTGGTTCTCCAAATGTCTCATTTGTTCGTTGGATTTAAGTATTGTGTTTGATAATGTAGTTTTACAAACTACAACTTAACCTTTTTCTGGGATAATTTATTGGTAAACTGTTCAATTGAAGTTTCCTTTCTGTATCTAGACCTCATAAATGATCATTTTTTAATAGCTCATCATGTATACAGCAATGCTTTATAAAATATTTTATACCAATCAAAATCGTAATAGGAGAATAAATTATGGTATTTGTTAACATTAAAATAATTCTACAAAGACTTTTTGAATTGAGAAAATGCCCACAAATAATGCCAGGCTAAAAAAAAGTTACCAAAAAACATGAATACATTTGAAAACTAAATGAACTGAGATGTGGTTATCTCTGAGTGGTGGGTTATAGGTAATTTAAATTTTCTTTACACTTTTAGTATTTTTCAAATTCTCTATATTTCTTTTATGACCAGGGAAAAATGTTCAAATGGCATTTTTAAAAATAATAAAGGCTTTTAAAATACAATATATTAAAGCACACGTTATATTGTATGACCATTGTCAGCACAAGAAAATGAGGCACAGAATAACTAGGTTTCCTACTTTAGTGTAGTGCTAGAACTGTAATTCTTATTCCATTGCTGCTTATAGTTGAGATTCCATATTATTAGGCATTTATAGATCTTCTTTCCATTTTTGTCTTGCTTATTCTACTTTCCTTGCTGTCAGTTGTCATTGTTATGGACGTGCTCATCTTGCCTTGCTCCTTCTCATCTGCCTCTTCCCCTAATTTTCTGTTTTAGATTTGCTGTGAGTAAAGAACCCAGACACTGAGGTTGATAGAATGCTTTGTAAACGATCAAGGGCCCATGCAGCCTGGTGAATTGACTTTATGGCAGTTTAGTTTTTCTGCTTCTTGGTGGTTTTTTGGTTTGCTCTTGGGTCCTCAGCTATGTCCTCAGTATTGATGTTGCAAGACGCCTGAGCCTGGGATGTAAGACATTACTGCATTATGTATTAAGTAAATATTTTCAGAGCTGGGTCAACCCCATTAACAATGTGCTGACGGGACAGCTCTACATAGGTTGCCCTTGTGTTGAATCAAACTATTCTAACTTCACTTTAAATGACCTCATTTTTTTTCCAAGTAAAATTATTTATGTTACATAAAGGAAGTATTGTAATTTAAGTGAACAAAATTAAATAGAGAATTGTATATTTAATATAAAATTATTACTCTCGTAAATTCTCATTATGTATACTTTAAGTTCTATTCAACATTTTATGATTAGTGTTATTTGTTGAATAATTCTTCCCTATTGCAAAGAATTTATAATTATATGATTTTTGTTTAACAAGCATTTTCAGTTTGAAGAGTAATGCCAGTTGTGTGTAAAAAAGGACAATGCTCCGTAGAAGCTGTATATAAGATTATTGATAGCAGGACTTTTCAATTATTTTCCCCTTTGATAGACAAAGTTGGTTATGATGTAAAATTGTTATTTGCATATTTCAGATACACTAGTCTGCAACTAAGAAAGTTTTCCCTCCCTGTTTTCTTTTGAATTTTCTAATTTTTTATACTTACGTATGACAGAACTTACTTAGCTTTCAAAGTAGATGCAGCATTTTATGCCTTCATCAACATTTATTTCAATACTGGTGTGTTGCCTGTGACTTAAAACTCATTCATGACCTTCAGGCTTTGTTGAAACAAAGCAAAACACGTTTAGAGAGGTGATATGGAGGAAAGATGTGTCTTCTTAATGAAACTGAAAGTTGAATGACGGCACTTGGAAAAAAGGAAGTGAAAAAGATAGGATCTGTCCAAGAGTGGAACAAAAATTTTCAAACAAAAGCATCTCTTATTTATAGAAATAAAAAGGTTTGTAGTGAGACCTAAACTGTGACTACAAAATATTTATCTATTACAGGCTACTGATTATTAAAATATAAGTGAAGTTTTTCTAATATGAAAGTTAGAAAAAATTCTGATGGTAAACTGTTAAACATTAAATGATAAGGGACATTATTTATATTCATTTCTCGGTAAGAGTCCTCTAACATTAAAATTAGGCACCTTATTGGTAGCATCCCTATAAAAATTTTAGTTTGCAGAAGTTACAGGATTTTTCAAAGTTTATTTTTAAAGGTTGTTTGGCATCTGATATATACGTATGTGAGAAAGAGAAAGAAAGAGAATTTATAATATTTCTATTTGTCCTGATAGAAAAAGGCACTAGGACTTTGGAGACATTTATTTGTTCATTTGTTCAGCCAACATTTTTGAACGCCTACAACTGCAGCTATGGATTTTTACTTAACAAGCATTTATTTAAATCATCACAAATTCTGTGCCTTATTGTCCGTTAGAATAATCCTAACATAAAATGTGGCTCTCATCAGGTGTTTTGAAGGGTAAATGAAATGACGATTGAGAGCTTTTTGAGTTTTCCAGGTGCTAGATAGATATGAAGAAGCTGTGATTGTTTTTTTTAATTGAAGTGAAACTCACATAAAAATTAATCGTCTTAAAGTGAAGAGTTCAGTGGCTTAATACAATGTTATTCAACCAGCAGTTCTGTCTAGTTCAGGAACATTTTTATTATCCCAGAGTAAAACCCTGTATTCATTAAGCAGATACTCTTCATTGCCTCTTCCCTCTAGCCCACTAGCAACCAGCAATCTGCTTTCTATTTCTATGGATTTGCCTATTCTAGTTATTTCATATAAATGGAATCATACAAAACATGATTCTTTATGTCTGGCTTATTTCACTTAGTATAATGGCTTCTTTTGTTTTGATTTTTAGAGACAGGGTCTCACTCTGTCACCCAGGCTGGAGTGCAGTGGCACAGTCATAGCTCACTGCAACCTCGATCTCCTGGGCTTAAGTGATCCACCTCAGCTTCCCAAGTACCTGGGACTCCAGGTGTGCACCACCACGCCCAGCCAATTTCCTTTATTTTTTGTAGAGATGCGGTCTTTCCATGTTGCCAGGCTTGTCTCAAACTCCTGGCCTTAAGTGATCCTGCTGCCTTGGCCTCCCAACGTGCTGGGATTACGATGTGAGCCACCGTGCCCTAGCATAACGTTTTTTGAGGTTTGTCCATATTTTAGCATGTATCGGTACTTCGTTCCCCTTTATGACTGAATAATATTGCATTGTATGTATATACCACAATTTATCCATTTGTTAATTGATGGACATTTGGGTTGTTTCTGCCTTTTGGCTGTTGTGCTCCTGTGAATGTTTGTATGCAAGTATTTGAGTACCTGTTTTTATTTCTCTTGGGTACATACCTAGGGGTGGAACTGCTGGATCATGTGGTAAACTTTTTGAGGAATCATTAAACTGTTTCCATAGTGACAATACCATTTTAAATTCCCATCAGCAATGTATATGGTTCCAGTTTCTCCATATCCCTCCAGTGCTTGTATTTTTCTTTTTTCTTTTTCTTTTTTTTTTAATTATAGCCATCTTGGTGGATGTGAAATGGGTCTCATTGTGGTTTTGATTTACATTTTCTTGATGACTAATGAATGGTGTTCAGCATCTCTTCATGTGCTTTTTGGCCATTTGTAGATCTTCTTTGGAGAAATAACTATTCAAGTTTTTTGCCCATTTTTTACTTGGGCTGTTGCTAACTTCTTTTTTATAATATCACTAATTATTGTACTTATAATTAACTATATATTGTGTATGTCTTTTCTATATATTTGGAGAGAGAGCTTGTGCACTCAAACGTAAGAGAGGAACAGACAGAAACATACATCTCCAGTGGGATTATCTTCCATCTTGGTTTTTTTAGGCCTTCCAGGCTCTGCCAAAATTTAAATTGTTTCTTCCTTTGAATACTAGGCTCTTGGTAAGTTGATTAGAGCATGATGCGAAAGTTTGATTTCTTTGTGGGCCAATGACTCATTCCATTCCATGGTCAGCTGTTTCACAAGTGCATGCAGTTGGTCAAAGGGGCACCTGTTGGGTATTTTTTTGGCTTGATCATTACCAAACCATTTCAACTGTGGGGGGAAAGTAGCATTCAGCAATGAAAAGGCTTGTGATTTTTATATGTGAACACAATTGGTGAGTACAAATAATTCACCAGCGTGAGACGTTTTTGTTATCATATTGATTCCCCTTTTAGTTTTTGTGGTATTCATCATGAAAATATAACTAAGGATACTTAATACCCATCTAGATACATTGCATAAAGCTTTGGTTGATTTGCACCTGGGATTAACACTATTCAAAGGCTGAGCACAGTGGCTCACACCTGCAATCCTAGCACTCTGGGAGGCCAAGGTGGGAGGATCACTTGAGGTCAGGAGTTCGAGACCAGCCTGAGCAAGAGTGAGACCCCCGTCTCTACTAAAAATAGAAAAAATTAGCCAGGCGTGGTGGCACACGCCTGTAGTCCCAGCTGCTTGGGAGGCTGAGGCAGAAGGATCACTTGAGCCCAGGAGTTTAAGGTTGCTGTGAGCTAGGTTGATGCCACAGCACTCTAGCCTGGGGCAACAGAGTAAGACTCTGTCTCAAAAAAACAAAACCAAAAAAACAACCCCATTCAAAGTGTTAAATATTCAGATTATTCAAATAATTTAGCATTGTTTCAAGACTAGTTTTGCCTGGGTTATTTATTTAAATCTATAGATTCTTTTGTACTGTATAAAATTCCTTTATCCTCTTTGTTCATGAACAATGTAGTGTTTCTTTTCAGTTGCCGTCAGAGTTATGATTCCTATTGTGGTTTACTATTCACTGAGATTTTTGTGTGGTCTAAAAGTTTCTCTGTAAATATAAGGATTCCCCCTCCCCTTTTAAGAGATTATTTCTTAAAGGCCCAAAAGGTATTATTCTGACTATTCAGAACAATGCTACTTTTACTATACAGAGTCCTAACCTATAAAGATTGAAATTTATAAATTGTATTTATTGAGTAGGTTCTCTCATTTACAAATCTCTGAAACACTAAAAGTGTATAAAATCTAGACTCTCCTTATATTTCTAGATACCGAATACACTAAAAATTCCTTGTTTACAAAGGATTGCTCATTGTGGGATCTGCGATTAGGCTGCAGCTATTCCTTAGGGGGTCTCACTTTTATTAAAATTGGTATTGCCTTATTGTTTCCCTAGAGAAGATAGTGACAGGGACTAGTTATAACTAAAATATTAGTTCTCCATATATATCAGGAATCAAATTTAATGTGTGAAAGTGTTTGAAGGAGTCGTGGGGGATTACAATGGTCATGGGGCAGTGCTCTCATTTAATTCCCACACCATTTGTATTCTGTTGACTGTATATGTATATGTTGGTTTCTTGAGAGTCAAATAAATTAGTAGATGTTCTAAAGAACAAGTATTAGAAAATGTGTAAAAACTGCATTAAAAGTTATCTACTGGGAGTTTTTATATGAAATAATAGGTCTTGGCTGAAAGTTATAGAAACCCTATTTTCTATTCATAGGCAACTTAAAAATATTGGAAATATTTTTGGTGTGAAATCTTTCATATTTGCCAAACTAAAATTAATTTTAATTTGCATAAATTCCTTTCATAATGAAAATATTACATACCCAAGCATATAATGACTTCTTTTGACAAGAGAACTCTCTTTTCCACTTGAAACAATGAATAGCAATTTTTATAATAAAGTTGGAGAAAAAAGATATTTTGAGATTTTTTTTTAGTTGAGAAGAATATATATTTTTTACAAATTCAAGATGAAATAAGATAAATAATTTTAATAGGTCTCAGGATTTTAATCTTATGATAGAAGAGCCTGTCTGTATTTATTTTTCTCTAGGATTTAAACTTCTAAAAATGATCTAAGTTTTCTCTTTTCTGCCTCATGTTATTTTCTAGGCTCAGTAGTTTATACTTGTACTCAGAAAACATCTTGGTTGAATAATCCTTTGAATTATTTTCCTTTATTCTGTGATTATTTTCCTTTATTCTGTATACTCATAACCAGATACCATTAGTTGTTTTTTTTTATTCAAAATTTGTCTCATAGTTAGCCTTTTTCTTCCCATTCTAACACCACAACCCAATAAAATCAGACCCACATCATCTCACCTTCTATCTGGTTTCCTTGTTAGTATGCCCTGTACATTGTCACTGGATTAATTTTAAAATGTCCTTTTCATTTTTTGTCACTGGATTAATTTTAAAATGTCCTTCTCATTTTGATATTCTTCTACTCAGTTCTTTTCAGTCTTTGAGATCAAATCCTAGAGTTATTAATTCATTTAATGTTTATTTGAGCCTCTACTTTATCAAAGTCATTGGGAATTCAGAGATAAAATCACAGGCCTGCCTCTAATACTTTCACATTCTAATAGTGTAGAAAGTCAACCACAATATATGAAGTATTCAGAGTCAAGTGCAGGGAGCCATTTGTTTACTCATTTGATAAATATAATTGAGCATTTATAACTTGCTAGGCACTGTGCTAGACTGTAGGATATGAGAGACATGGACTCTTCCAAGCATAAGCTTTATCTAGTTAGTAGGCAGGCACATAAAAAGATAACTATAAATACAGGATGACTAGTATAATTCTGAGTCTATGAAAAACACAGAGGAGGGATATCTGATTTCATCTTGGCAATTAGGGAAAGCTTTCTGGATGGATAAACACTGAATGAAACCTTAAGGAATGGGGAGAAACTAGCCAGGTAAGAAGGGAGTGAAGATGAGTAGAAGCTTCCTGGAGAATGAGATAAGACGAATAAAGCAGAGGTGTGGAATAGTTTGACTTGTTTGGAGGAAGAATGGCATTATGTTGTTTGATATTGTTGGAGTATCAAGCTATAAGCTAGTCATGGCAAGAGATGAGGCTAGAGAAGTAGGTCAGGACTCCACCTTGAAGATCCTTGAATCTTGTGTTGAGGAGATTGAGTTTTATTCTGTAGGTTTTGGGGACCTATTGGTAAGTTTTTAAGCTGGGGGCTAATACGGTTATGTAGATTTGCACTCTAGATCGGTTTGGCAGCTGTGTGGAGGATAGGTTGAGGAGGACAAAACCATTTAGGAGGCTGCTGAAGTAGTACAAATGAGAGACAATGAAGTAGGAACAAAAGAGGGCATAAATAAATAAATACTTAGAAGGTAAAGTCAGCAGAACTTGGTGATTGGTTGGATCTGAAAGGTAAAGGAGAGTGAGCATGGAGAGAAGGTTGGTGTTACACTAAGTAACATTTTCTAATTATTTTCTGTAATTATAGGAAGAGGAACAGTTTCAATTGTTGACCTTAGGCAAGAATGTGAAATCAGTTTTGGATATATTGTATCAGAACTTCCTTATGAGACATGTAAGTGGGAGTTTTCAAAGATTTTGTTGTGATAAGTAGTATAATTGTAGTGGTTATGAGGTTGGACTAGACCAGACTGTCTAGGATGAAATCTTGGCTCTGCCATTTACTAGCTTTCTGACTTTAGGATTTAACCTCTCCGTGCCTCTGTTCCTTATCTGGAAAATGAGAACAATAATAGTACTGTCTTGGTACTTGGGGTTATTGTGAGAATTCACTAATAAGTATAAAGCACTTAGAATTTTGGCATTCTATAAAAAGTGTTCAAGAAGTGTTAGGCATTGTGATCATAACTGTCATGCTGGAACATAGAGGGTTAAGCTATGCCGCAGAAAATTAGATGGGAAAAATAGGTTGGGATCAGATAATAAGGAGCCATATGTGTCATATAAAGTGTAGATTTTACCTTAAAAGTAGTGGAAAACTGTTAAAGAATGTGTGTTCATCGTTTTTAGCTTCTGGAAAGATTCTTTCTAAAAAATATATCACATATTCAAGTAGATAGGTTGCCACTAGGTGGCAGTTATGTGGTATTGCTGTACAAATGAAGGAAGGCATAAACCGTCATGTGTTTTTTTAATAAAATATTGACTTGATTAAAGTAGCTAAATGTAAGCAGTCCAATTCTAGTAGGACTCTTTTGTTCCAACAAAACAAAGCAAATTTGAGAGTAGTTAAGTAAAGAGAAAAGAGAGGGTTATTATTGTAAAGATGCAGAGATTTCAAAGAAAGGTCAGAGAAGTATAAGTTGGGCCTCATGGAAACTGAAAAGCTGATGTCTTTCTCTCCATCATTTTGTCTCTTCTCTTCACGAGGTCTTATACTCCTCTCTTTGTGGATCATCTTCCTTTGTCTACACGTCCATTTGCACATGACCAAAAGTTATGGGATGAATCCCCAAATCTGTTTTATCCAATGGAGTTGTTTCCCACATTTAGTGTACTTCAAAAAGAAAAAAGAAAGGGGAAAGAAAAAGTATATAAATAGTGGAAGCAAATCTACTCATAGAGTAAGCATCTAGCCAAGTGGTTCCCAAATTTTGATGCATATAAGAAGTACCAGGGAAGCTTTAAAAATTTTTTGATGCCTAGGTCATACTCTATACCAAAATCAGAAAACCTGGGGTGGGAGCCAGGTCTCACCATTTTTTAAGGATCCTCAATGAACAGTAAAGTTTAGGACCCACTGACATAGCCACTTAGTGTGATTCTGTGACATTGAGTGATTATACATCATGACCTCTTCTAAGCCACCTACATTACCTGGTGTGCAGCTCAAGAAGTTGGGATGAGTTGATGCCAGAAGGAAAATTGGCCATATCGGATACAGAGAAAAGTGTTTCAGTTTGCAATACGTCTAGGAGGTTGACCACGTAAACTGTACTTTATGGGTGATTTTAGGGGTATCTACTGAGGTATATGATTATTGCATCATGCACTGATTTTAGAATCTTTCATAGAAGATAGATTTCTCCATATTACCTTTCTGGACAGCTTTCCTACCTCCTTGTTTCCTATTTCCAAGAGAAGAATCGAACTGATTCACCTCTCTTTTCTTATTGGACTAGGGTGAGAGAAGAGTCAGGTGTCATGGATGGTAGGAGCTATGAGCATTAGCCATTTTTACATGCTTTAAAAATACTTAAATATTTCATCTACAAAACATATATAAAGTGTATACATAAGGTAAAGATTAATGGCAAAAGAACACCTCTATACCTGTCATCCAACTGAAGAAGCATGTGCATACAAATACATTTGAAATCTTTCCTGCATCTAATCCCACCCCCTCATCACCTGAGGTAACTACAATTCTGAATGTGTTTATTATTACCTTGCTTTTCTGTACCACGTATGTGTACATAAACAATATATTAGTTTTCCTGTGTTTGAACTTAATGGTACCATATGAAGCCTTGAGTGATTTGCTTTTTGTTCAGTATTGTGTAAAGCATGTTCACTCCTGCGTAGTATTTCATCGTAAGAATTTACCTCAGTGTCCATTCTCATATCAATGAATGTTTGTATTGTTTCCAGTTTTCTACTATTTTACTGTTGTGAATACTGCCACTGTGTTAATTTTTCCTGTCTTCTTAGGCACAGCATGTGCCACAGGCTTTAAGATGTGCAAAGTTGTGATCCCAAGATCCTTCAGTCCTTGGGGAGTAATGACTGTGTTCAAAAATGGGGTACAAAGAGGGAGTGAAGTCAAAAGCAAACTGATATTTGTCTGTTTATTATGTGCCTGGTTTTATCACATAAATGACAAATGTCCATGTGAGCTGGTGATGGATGCTGAATACATGATACCCATCAACCATGGACCATTGAACTGACCAGATATAGAGTTCTTTTATTTTTTCCTGCAAAAATATATGCGTATCAGAGGGAATAAAAATCTGTAACCAAGGTTTATAAATGAGCAAACCTCAGATGATAAATCGACATACGGTTTATGCAGCTGAGTATGTCTATTTGTTACAAATATACCTTTCTGTAGGGAGTTTCCTTTATATGAACTGTACAGTGTTATTTTTTGTTTATTTTTAATGGGATTAAACTTAATTATACAGAGACTAGATATGGTTAGGTTCAAAGTGCCATTTTTCTCACTGTTCATTGGTAGCAGTAACTCAGATGACAGAGAAATGATGCAGAGATAGGTGGCATCTGAACGGCACTCTCTTTTGGGATAAGATTTCCGGTAGGTATACAGTTGCCATATATCCTTTTAAAAATCATGATATTGGCATATGGGCCCATGATCATTTTATTAGTGAATATGCTTTACAGATCTACGAGGGAGGGAGACTGTGAAGATGTTTCAAAGAAGAAAACAATCACTCATGGTCTCATAACCCACAAGTAATCGTTTTAAACAGTTTGTTGTTTATTCTTTGTTTCTATGCATATTTTTAAACTTTACTTGAATCATACTTTATAAGCAGTTTTGTTCTTTTTTGCCCAAATTTACATTGAGAGCATTTTCCACATTAAAAATTAAAAAAAAAACACATTATTTTTGACAGCTACATAATACTGCATTGTGTGGTTGTGCAGTAGTGTAACTATTGACCTGATACATCATCTTAGTGTTTTTGGTTTTTTGTTTTAAGAAACTGTGCAGGTATGCTGAAGTTCTGAGGAATAATGCTAAAATTATTGCTCAGTGCTGCCTTTTTTCTGTAAAAAATAAATTACTTTTTTTCACTCAACAAATATTTGTTAAGAGCTACTGTTCTAGGCTTAGAGTATATAGGCTTTGATTTTTATTAAAAATCCCTGCCCTTTTAGAGCTTAACTTTCAGTTTTTTGTTCTGAAATAATATGACTTCATAAATCAGTAAAATGAGCCTAAAACAATGTTTTGATAATTTTATGTACTTCAAAATGATTTATTTTAATGGAATTGTTCCACTTTTTATCTTATTGTCTTTTTTCATTTGGGATCATTTAGTAATGGATACTGTTTACTGAATTGTTTCTGAAGCAGCAATTTTTTTTTAAAAAAAAGTTTTTATAATATAGAATTCTAGTTTTTTCCCCCTTATCATTAAGTGAGGGTACAGACAGGACAGAGAGAAGGGACCAATTTAAAATTTCTACCAAAAACCCCTAAAAACTGGAAGAAATCTTAGAAGATCCTTCTAATGTATTTCTTCTTCATTATACAGTTGAAGAGACTGATTTGGTGGGTTGTCCAGTGTCATACCAAGTTTGTTAGAGTCTATGTAGATACAACAGACCAGTAGTCTATTATATGTAATCCATATTCTTTTTGAAACATTATTTTCATTCAACAAATATTTGTGCCTACTATGTGCCAGGCAATGGAATTTTGCTGAAATTTGCAAAATTAAGATGGTTCCTTAAGCTGTCGAGTTTGTTTTCTTCTTAGACATGAAAGTGTTCCCAAACCTTTATTTTTTAAAAAAGTCATTGGATTGAATGAGATTCTAGGATATAAATAGGACTGGTGGCTCAGTAATGTGAAGTCCTGTGATCTTTTCCTCACCTGATGCCTCAGGTCTATTTGGCATTGTTATCCTCCAATAGTTTATGTTCTTGTGATACTGTTGGAAAATATGCTTCATAGTATCCTTAAAATGTTGTTTTTGTCTTGTTTGCTTTCATTTGCCATACTTTAACTCTACGGCAGTGGTCTTTGAGTCATCTGTTGTAATCTTTTTATTTCCGTAGTTAGGCTGCTGGAGTTTTGTAATAGTTTGTATAGTATTTTTATTTATCATTCATTAAGGACTATTAAAAAGATTTAAAGGCAGAACTGACAAGTACAAATAGTCATCATAATTAGAACTAATTAGGGTTTTTAATTTTTCTACAGCAATAACATAGAAAATAGCTCTAATTACAGCTGTTTTTGAACACTGGAGAGACTAGATAACATATTTAAATAATATTTCGTACCATCCTCTTTGGGTATGTGTGTGTTGTGTTTGTTTTTATTTTCTTTCCAGTCTTGTCAAAAAAGCACTTGTTGGTTTGGTGATTTCACTTGTTCATGTCTTTAAAGTTAGTGTTCTAGGATTGTGAGATATAATGACAAATGAAAAAGAGAGCTGAGAATACATGGAAATACATGGAAAACAAATTGGTATAATGGAAAGTTGGATTTGGAGTCAGATATGCTTGTTCTATACTATTTTGCTACTTTTTGCTTATGATTTGGGGCAAGCAACTCATATTCTTTAAATCTCAGCTTCCACATTCATTTCTCAATAAGATATTTCCGTACCTTTCCACGTATACCCCATCCAAATTAAGTCTTTTCTGTTTGTAGGCTCTCCTAGTACCTATATATTTTCTTCAGTGCATTTTTCATCACTTGAAATGATGTATTTCTGTGTTTACCTATATTTGTTTAATTTGTTTTTTCCACTGGGATTACAATTCATGGGAGTAGAGTCTGTATCTGTTTTATTCATCACTCCATGTCGTGCATTAGCACAGGGTTGGACACATGATAGGTATTCAATAAATATTTATTGAAGAAATAAACTACTTACTACCCGATATATGCCAGGTTATTTTCCTCACAGGTATAAAACTCTACAACTACATTTTGTGGAAAGCCTTTTCCTATTAGGAAATCAGGACAAGAGAGGTACCCATACCACCTGCTTAAAATATATGTAGGACTGTTGAGTTTATGAAGTTGTACATGGTTATCTCATTTATTTCTCACAATGTGAGGAGATGACAGGCCTAGACTAAAAGGTTCTATTGTTAACGGACGATATATTTTGACTCACATCTATAACATAGTGCCTGACACATAGTAAACACTCAATGAACACTGAAGAAAGTAAACAGATTCCAAATAGTTGTGGTTTTTTTTTTTTAAATGACATTATAAAAACCTGGCATGTTTTTATACAGCGTTTTGAAATTCAATGTTTTATTAAGCTGATCATTTATAAATTTATAAATCTTGAGTTTAAGGAATAAACTATTTATGTTTAGTCATTTATTCATGTTCTGGTCAGGGTAAGACTTTTGCTTGGGATCTGAACCAGTTTTTACAGACAAGTGTATATGGACATAATATCTTTCCAGTAACTCTTCCAGCTATATCTGAGACTACATATGTTAACATTTTTATAATTGGCTTCAAAATGACAAACACAGATGGCTGTAGTCTGAATTTTCAGCATGTTTTAGAATAAATGTTTTCTCAGTAATTTAAAGTGCATCATTTCAGCATCAGATGATTACCTAATTGAGTAGAATTTTTTGCTTATCTGCTAGCTTGCCATTTTTCAGATTTAAAATAAAAATAGTTTAAATAGCTGCAAGACATTGGATATCTGATATGATCTTGTTCCTTCTCTCACATTTTTACCATACAGAACTCTTGCTAAAAAAAAGTTACTATAGGTATT
>NW_012150930.1:610692-630730 GCF_000956105.1 Propithecus coquereli
ATTCTGAGGGAGCTTTTCTTTTTTAAATGATGTGCCTAGACATCTGATTCTATTTATAGATAATATATTTAGTAGTATTCTAGTTGGTTTATTTTTAAGAATGAATTTGCTATCCTCTAGAGTAGTTTAAATGCATTCCACCTGCTTAATAATGCACAAATAGAGGCAACTGGCTTTGCACCTGTTCCTCAAGCAGACATGAAATAGAATAACTGGATAGTTGCTAAATAACTGGGAACAAAATTTAAATCTATTTATATATTCTACAAGGCTGATGATTAGCTATTTCTGATTTATGAATTAGATGCCTTTACTATGAATAATACAGATCTATATACTTCATCTACAGTAGATAAAATAAGTATAAAATATGTTGTATTTCCTGTATAACATTTGTCACTTATGTTTATGGTTAATATCAACATTATTAAAAAGATTGCTTTAATTTGTATAATAAATTTCCTGGCCATCATTGTAATTGGTCTAAATAGTTATAGTAATACTAGTAGTGTATTTCCTCTTTTTAAGGCACAAGGGAGCTTATACCTGTTTTTATTCTTTGCTTTCTCTCCTCAGAATGATTAAAGAGTTCAAGTTAAATTTAGGAATCAGTAGTTAATAGTTGCTTCATATAAAAACTAGAAAATTTATTACATAAAAAGGAAATTTCAAATGAGCAAAAGGAAAAATACCTACAGTCTCAAGTCCAGAAATACACCCAAGTTGTTACAGTCTTCAAGAATTTATCTGTGCCTGAGTACAGTGTTATTAAATTTTAAGCTAGATATAATTGTTGAGGGCTATGAATCTGAAGCCTGCCTTGTCTTTATTAAGAAGAGGTACAAATAATTTTTCTTTCATAAAAAGGTAGATTATACTGTAATACTATTTTATACCTACTACTGTGTCATGAACATCTTTATTTGCAGTAATGGTTTACATTAGTATTTTTAATATAGATTCACCATAGTTAACCCAGTGTTGCCTAAAGCATGTAATGCATACTTCTGAATTTAGGTGGTGATGAGGTATTTTAAGTGTATCCTGACATAGTATTAAAAAACATTGGATAGATTCTAAGAAAGTTACTACCTTTCCCAGTTTTCCCTTACTTCATCTGCTTACAGTAGCAAAAAGTTTCTTAGTGATTGTATGTCCTTAACAACCTTGTAACACTTGCCCATTTATCTCATAGCCTTCAGCAATACCTAACTAAAATTTTAATATAGTTTTTCATTGTATAATGTTAATTTTTGTTTACTTTTTTATTTCAGAATATTACAGGGGTACAAACATTTTGGTTACATGAATTGCTTTTATGCAGTTTGAGTCAAAGTTATAAATCTCTCTGTCACCCATGGTGTGCATTGTACCAGTTAGGTGTGAATTTACCCATCCCCTCCTTCCCCCTCCTGCCTGCTTGATTTCTGTTGAATTTTACTACCCTACCATATGTGCACATGGGTGTTGATCTATAAGTTTCGATTTAGTAGTGAGTACATAGGGTTTTTGTTTTTCCATTTTTCTGATACTTCACTTAAACGATGGTGACCAGTTCCATCCAGGTTGTTACAAGAGGTAATTAAGTTCACCATTTTTTTTTATGGCTGAGTAATACATGGTATACATATACCACATATACATATACCACATTTTATTGATCCACTCATGTAACGATAGGTGTTTGGGTTGTTTCCACAGCTTTGCAATTGTGAATTGTGCTACTGTAAACATTCAAGTGCAAGTGTCTTTTTTATAAAATGTCTGTTTTTCCTTTGGGTGAATACCCAGTAGCGGGATTGCTGGATCAAATGGTAGGTCTACTTTTAGTTCTTTGAGGTATCTCCATTCTACTTTCCATAGAGGTTGTACTGGTTTGCCATCCCACCAACAGTGTATAAGAGTTACTTTCTTTCTATATCCGTGCCTGCATCTGTTGTTTTGGGACTTTTTGATAAAAGCTATTCTCACTAGAGTTAGGTGATATCTCATTGTGGTTTTGAGATGATTAGAGATGTTGAACATTTTTTCACATGCTCATTGGCCATTAGTCTACCTTCTTTTGAAAAGCTTCTGTTTGTGTCTTTTGCCCACTTTTAATGGGGTTGTTTGATGTTTTTTTGCTGATTCACTTATGTTCTTTATAGATTCTGGTTATTAGCCCTTTATTGGATGTATAGCATACAAGTATTTTCTCCCATACTGTAGGTTGTCTATTCGCTCTATTGATTGTTTCCTTGGCTATGCAGTAGCTTTTTACTTTAATCAGGTCCCATTTATTTATTTTTGTTGTTTCTGTGATTGCTTTTGGGGTCTTCTTCATAAATTCTTTGCCTAGGCTGATATCTGTAAGAGTTTTTCCAACGTCTTTTTCTAGAATTCTTATAGTTTCATGCCCTAGGTTTAAGTCTGTTATCCACCAGGAGTTGATTTTTGTGAGAGGTGAGAGGTGCAAATCCTGTTTCAGTCTTCTGCATGTGACTATCCAATTTTCCCAGCACCATTTATTGAGGGATTCTTTTCCCCATTGTATTTTTTTTAACGCTTTGTCAAAGATCAGATGGCAATATGATATTGTTTTTATATCTGGGTTCTCTGTTCTGATCTGTTGGTCTATGTATCTGTTTTTATGCCAATATCATGCTGATTTGGTTACTATGGATTTATAGTATATTTTGAAGTCAGGTAGTGTGATGCTTCTAGCTTTATTCCTTTTGCCCTGGATTGCTTTGGCAATTTGGGATCTTTTATAATTCCATGTAAATTTTAGGATTATTTTTTCTATTTCTATGAAGAATGTCATTGGTATTTTGATAGGGATTGCATTGAATCTATAAATTCATTTGGTGGAGTATTGTAATTTTAACAACACTAATTCTTCAAATCTGTGGGCATGGAATATCTTTGCATTTTTTGTGTGTGTCCTCTTCAATGTCTTTCATCAGTGTTTATAGTTTTCCTTGTATAGGTCCTTCATTTCCTTGGTTAAATTGATTCCTAGGTATTTTGTATTCTTTGTGTAGGTAGTGTACATGGGATTGCATTTTTGATATCTTTTTCAGATTGCATGCTGTTGGTATATATAAATGCTCCTGATTTTTATATTTGTATCCTAAGATTTATTGAATTCATTTTATGAGTTCTAACAGTTTCTTGGTGGAATCTTTACATTTTTCTAAGTGTAAGATCATACCATCTGTGAACAAGGCTAATTTGACTTCTTCCTTTCCAATTTAGATGCCCTTTATATCTTTCTCTTGCCTAATTACTGTGGCCAGGACTTTCAATATTATGTTTAATAAAAGTGGTGAAAGTGGGCATCTTGTTTTGTTCCACATCTTAGACGAAAGGTTTTCAGTTTTTCCCCATTCAGTATAATGGGTGTGGGTCTGTCATATATGGCCATTATTATTTTGAGGTATATTTCATCTGTACCCTGTTTGTTGAGGGTTTATGTCATAAAGGGATGTTGAATTTTATCACTTTTTTTCAGTTTTCAGCATCTACTGAAATGATCATATGGTTTTTGTTCTTGGTTCTTGTTGATATGATGTATCACATTTATTGATTTGTTGAAACGTCCTTGAATCCCTGGGATGAGTGCCACTTGATCACAGTGAATGGTCTTTTTAATGTGCTGTTGAATTCGGTTTGCTAGTATTTTGTTGAGGATGTTTGCATCTGTGGTCATCAGTCATTTTGGCCTGTAGTTTTCTTTTTTTGTTGTTTCTTTGTCTGGTTGTGGTATGAGGGTAATGTTGACCTTGACCTTGTGGAATGAGTTTGAAAGTATTCCCTCTTCTTTAATTTTTTTGAAGAGTGTGAGTAGAATTGGTATTAGTTCTTCTTTAAATGTTAGGTAGAATTCAGAATTGAAGCCATCAGGTCTTGGGCTTTTCTTTCATGGGAGCTCCCCCTCCTTTTTTTTTTTTTTTTTTTTTTTTTTTTTTTTTACTATTTCTTTAATTTTAATTTTAATTTTTTTTTAGAGACAGGGTCTAGCTCTGTTGACCAGGTTGGGGTGCAGTAGTGTAGTCATATCTCTGTAATCTCAAACTCCCGGGCTAAAGTGATCCTCCTGTCTCAAGCCTCCCAAATAGTTGGGACCACAGGTGCACTCCACCATGACCAGTTAATTTTTTAAACATTTTCTATAGAGATGGGGTGTCTCAATGTTGCGCACACTGGTCTCAAACTCAGGCCTCAAGTGATCCTCCTGTCTTGGCCTCCGAAAGTGCTGGGATTACAGGCTGGCTGAGCCTCCATGCCCAGCCTGATGGGAGCCTTTTTATTATACCTTTGAGCTTGTGTTTCATTATTGGTTTGTTGAGGTTTTGTATTTCTTCATGATTAAATCTTGATAGGTTTTATGTGTCCAGAAATTTATCCATTTCTTCTAGGTTTTCAAATTCGTTGGCATATAGTTGCTCATGATAGTCTTTAAATGATTCTGTACATTTCTGTGGTCTCAGTTATATCTCCTTTTTAATTTCTGATTTTATTTATTTGAGTCTTCTCTCTTTTTTTCTTAATTTTTCTAGCTAAAGGTTTGTCAGTTTTATCAAAAAAACAACTTTTCATTTTGTTAATCTTCTGTATTTTTTTTTAGTCTCAGTTTCACTTATTTCTGCTCTGATGTTTGTTGTTTTCTTTCCTTCTACTAATTTTGGGTTTGATTTGTTTTTACTTTTCCAATTCCTTAAGTTTATCATTAGGTTGTTTTTTTTTGAGGTATTTCTATTTTTTTCAATATAGGAGTTTATTGCTATAAACTTCTCTCCTAGGACTGCTTCCCATAGATTTTGGGGTGTTGTATTTCTGTTTTCATTTGTTTCAAGAAAATTTTAAATTTCCTTCTTAATTTCTTCATTGACCCGTTGTTCATTCTGGGTCACATTGTTTAATTTCCATGTGTTTGTGTATTTTCTGAGTTTCCTCTTGTTATTGGTTTCCAGTTTTATTCCCTTTTGGTCAAAAAAGATAACTTGACATGATTTTTGTTTTTTTTTTTAATCTGTTCAAACTTGTTTTATGGCCTAAGATGATCTGTTCTGAAGAATGGTTCATGCACTGAAGAAAAGAATGTGTATCCTTCAACAAGCAGTTAGGTGAAGTATTCTGTAACTATCAGGCCTATTTGGTCTAGTGTGTGTGGTTTAACTATGATGTTGTTGATTTTCTGTCTGGATAATCTGTCCAGTATGGAGAGTATTGCGTTGATGTCCCCTGCTGTTATTGTATTATAGTCTGTCTTTCCCTTTAGATCTATTAATGTTTGCTTTATATACTTTCGAGCTCTGGTTTTGGGTACATAGATATTTATAAATTTTTATATCCCCATGCTAAATTGACCCCTTTGTTATTATATAGTGAGCTTTGTCTCTTTTTACAGTCTTTGTTTTGTAGTCTGTTTTGTCCAATGTAAGTATAGTTAGTTCTGCTCTTTATTTTCCAGTTGCATGGAGTATCTTTTCTACTCCTTCTTTTTCTTTCTTTATGCATTAGGCACTCTGTACTTTTTTATTGGAGAATTGAGTGCATTTGCATTCAGCATTATTATACATAGGTGAGGTCTTAGTACTGCCATTTCATTTCTTGTTTTTGGTTGTTTTCTAACTCCTCTCACCCGTTTTTTATTTCTTCCTAACTTCTTTTGTAGTTAAATGCTTTTCTCTGGCAGTATGTTCTGATTTGTTGCATTTTATTTTTAGTGAATCCGTTATAGATGTTTGCTGTGGTTATCCTTTGTAGCTTACAAAAAACAGATATAACCAGTTATTTTAAAGATCTAACAACTTATCACAAAGGAAAAAAATAGAAACAAAGAAAAGATGAAAAAAAAAACCCTCTACACTTTAACCTCATTGCACCCACATTTCGACTTTGTATTGTCTCAATTTACATATTTTTCTATTGCCTATATCTTAACAGGTTGCTGTAGGTATTATTGCTTTTGATAGATTTGTCTTTTGTGCTTCATGCCAGAGTTATGTGCGGAGTGCACACCACAATTACAGGGTTAGAGTATTCTGGGTTTTTCTGTATACTTAATTTTACCCCAGTGGTTTGTATACCTTCAAATATTTTCTTTTTCATGTCAGTGTTTGCTTCTTTCAGATTGAAGAACTCCCTTTAGCATTTCTTATAAGACAGTTCTGGTGGTGGTGAATTCTCTCAGCTTTTGTTTGCCTGTGAAAGACTTTTTTCTCCTTCATATTTAAAGGGTAGCTTTGCTGGTACACTGGTATTCTTGGGTGACAATTTTTTTCTTTCAACACTTTGAAAACATCCACCCACTCTCTTTTGGTGTATATGGTTTTCATTGAGAAGTCTGTTGCCAGATGAATTGGAATTCCTTTATATGTTATTTGCTTCCTTTCTCTTGCTACTTTAAGGATCCTCTCTTTGTCTATGACCTTTGAGAATTTGATTATTATATGCCTTGGAGTAATAGTATTTGGGTTGAATCTGCTTGGCGTCTCTCATCTTCTTGTAACTGGATATTTATGTTTTTCTCACATTTTGGAAAATTTTCTGTTATTATTTCTTTGAATAAGCTTTCTATCTCTTGCTCTTGCTCAGCTCCCTCCTGAACAGCAGTAATTTTTAGATTTGGTCTTTTGAGGTAATTTTTCTGTATCTTATAGGTGACCTTTGTTGTGTTTCATTTTTATTCACCTCCTTTATTTTTTTTATAGCCTGTTCTTGAGTTCACTGATTCCTCTGCTTAATTCATTCTGCTGTTGAGAGCTTCTAATGAAATTTTCAGTTCAGCAAATGTATTTTTAAGTTCTAAGATTTCTGTTTGATTTTTTAAATTATTATTTAAATCTCTTTGTTAGATTTCTCAGATAAATTTCTATATTGCTTTTATGTGCTATCTTGGAAATCACTAAGTTCTTAAAACTTCTATTTTGAATTCTTGGTCAGAGAGCTTACATATTGCTGTCTTATTAAGAGCAGTAACTCGTTTCTTACTGTGTCCATTTGAAGAGGTCATTGTTCCCTGTTTGCTTTTGTCTCTTGTGGATATATGCCTTTGCATTATATATATGTCCTTATATATGTCTTTGCATTGAAGGATTAGTTATTTATGCCAGCGTCCTCTGTCTAGCTTGTTTCGTTTTTTATTGGATGTGTTTGCTTAGAGATTCTTTGTAATTTACCTGTTGATTATCTTGCTTTTTTCCCCCCACTGGACCAGTGCCTCCATTTTGGCACTAGGTGGCACCTTAAGCCCTGGTTTGCCTCAGTCTGGTAAATAATGACAGTGTCGTCTGTCCCAAATGGGAGATGTCCCAAATGGGATATATCGGTAGTATAGGAAGGCTGGCTTGGGATTTGTGCCCAGGGAACCTGTGGAACAAACCTGCTCAATAGCCCTCTGATTTGGCATTTTCTTGGGCCAGGTTTCCAGGCCTGCAGATGGTAGTTCCACCTCTCCACTTTGTCCTTGGCTGCCCTCAGGGATATTTCTCCCTTCAGGCATTCTCAGTACTTCCCATAGGTTGGGGTAGGGACAGGATTCCCACCACGAAACTCAGGTAGCATGGAAAGCTGGTTGTCCACCTTGATTTCACTTTTTCCAGTGTAGAAACTGTGAGTTGATGGGAAATTTTCTGCGCTTAGTGCTGAGCAGATTGGGGAGAGGTGAGTCATGGTTATGGAAGTCCAATTCTCTTAACATCTGCTTGGAGTTTTTTCACTTCTCTCTGGCCCCAGGAACTGTCTCCTCTTCATATCTAAGTTCTTGGATGTTGCTGGTGATAATCTCCACGCTATACATTTGGTTTTGTGAGTAGGAGTTTTTGTGAGTGGGAGTGCATTCAGCTTGCTTCTACCCTGCCATTTTGGTACTGAAAGTCTCTCTTAGTTCTTAAAATAAATTTAAATAAGAAAAGTCCACTAGCCAAAATATTGTAAATAAATGACATATAAGGGCATGACTAGGATATGACAAAAATACTGATGCTGACATGCAAGTGATTAAGGGCTTGAAAGCCCTGCTGTTTGATATTTATTTGTTTTTTTCCCATTGTAAACAGGGCTGCAGTGACCACTTATATAGGTAAATCTATTTGCCCAAACTAATTCTCTTTAGTATAAAGTAATAGACCCAGAAATTCCGTAAAGCAAATGCATTTAGAGCTCTGTTTGTGTGTATTGTATGTGTGTGTGTGTATGTTGGTGTGTGTTCATGTGTTTTCATATAATCTCAAATCCAGAGATTACACTCTCACCAAGTAGTGAATGACAGTGCCTATTTCCCCTTAATTTTTCCTGACTCTGGGCTAATTTTCTTTTCTTCAGATGTGACATCTTCAGTTCTTACCTCTCAGTATTTTATAGGTTCATTTGGAAATATCTACTGTCTTTCCTTTTCAATAGTTATTCCTATACTAAAGACTGTAACAATTGTCCTTTATTTTATCATCATTTTTATTTTGGGATAGTTTGACAATAACGCCAATTTTCTTTTTCCCATAGCTTGCCCAGTTTCGACAAAGAAAGGCTCAATCTGATGGACAGAATTCTTCTAAGAAGCAGAAAAAAAAGAGAAAAACCTCAAACAGTAAACATGATGTATCAGAATACCATGGCTTGGATGTTGATCAATCACAGTGTGATGAGTTGTATGTAAATAGTTCTCAGAGAGTAGGATCATCCGTGACTCCGGAATCCACAACAATGAGAACTCCACATAGTAGAGAAATTGTCAAGCATGACCAGGTCTTCTCTGTCGAAGTAAGTATTCATCCAGATTTTTAAATATTACAGTTCTAAATGGAGAATAGCTGTCATGACAGCAATCATTGGCACCTTGTGCAATTTGATCATGATTTTTATATCCTTTTGAAAGCTTTAGTAATATGGTAACTAAACAATCATACCTAAATTATTTGATAACCTATGAGAGAGAGTTTTGTGAACTTAATTCAACAGACATTTATAGAGTAACTGCAGTATACCAAGGATTGAACACCAGGGATACAAAGGTAAGTATAACTGTCTCTCCCATTTAGAAAAATCAGTCTAGTGTAGAAGGCAGATGTAAAGATATGCAGTGTACTCTGATTAGAGCTATGCTAGCAACAGTGTACATGGCACTCTAGAGTGTAGAGAATGCCCAAATCAGCCTTGTGTATGTTATTTGGGAAGGTTTCCTGGAAGCGATAATAGAACTGAGTTTGAAGTATGAGTTGGAGTTAGCCAGAGGCAAAGAAGTGGGGGAAACAACCTCTGTGCAGAAGAAACAGCATTCATAAAGACATAATACAGTGTAGATAGTTCATTTTAAATGGATCACAAAGTGTTGGGGATGGGGTGGTAGTTATGGTGAGGGACTGGAGATCATACCTGGCACATGCTAGGTGCTCAGTGAATGTTAGTTTCCCCCACTTAGTGATGTAATTTTCCAGGATAAAGAGATGTGGGAGAAATTAAGGATGGATTGGGATGGTAAACCAGATGGTGAAGCCACTAACCAAGACCAGTAATAAATAAGGATGGGTTACTCATTAGGAAGAGTGTTGGATAGGGCAGATAATGATTATTATTTGTATTGTGTCATGGCATGTTTATGTGGAAACAGCAAGATTTTGATATACAGGGATTTGAGCTTTGTGCGGGAGGTCTGGGTTGGCAGTGGAGGTATGCTATTCATCATAAGAGTGGGAGAGATCCTCTCAGGTAAGACTAAGAATACAATGTGAAAAGAACAGAAGCCTAGAAATGTAAGTATATGTGCTATGCAGCAATTATTTATTCTTCAGATAAAGGCAAGGAGATATTCTAGATACTCTCATCATCTGTGGTAGTTGTGTTCTATAAAGTTGCCACAAATGCTAAAGTAATGAATACTGAATCATTGCTTCTAGGGATTATTGTAGTTTAGGATTAGGTTCCTGCAAGCCACTGATGACATTTTTATCAACCACCTGATACATAACCTTGTTTTATGTGTGTTTCTGTTTCAAGACATCTTTTTAAATGTATATTGTTGATTGGTTAATATTGAACCCATGGCCATCAGCACTACAGCTCATACCTGAATAAATCTTATCTAACACACATATTTGTTCCATAAAGTACCGTCCTGCTCTTAGGAACACTGGATAGCAGTTCACCATTATACTTTGGGGCCATTTTAAGCAGTAAAATCTTCAAAAAACATAAAAATGTGAAAAATGTGGCACTAAATAGATCGTAAAAAAGACACTAGTTTACATTATGAGAGCTGAAACAAGAAGTGTTGCCTTGTTCTACCTCCACTAAGAATGTGTGCATTGGGTGACAGATTTTTCACTGTTCTGCTCATGTCTATGAATGACCATGAATGTGCTGCTGCAAATATTGATTTTGTGGTTACAAATAAATTTTATTGAATAGTTGGATTCACAGTTAGAGAATCTGTAAATGAAGAGGATTAGCTGTTTCTTATATATGATTTGCAAATGTTATCTCTGGGGTTTTTTTTTCCACTTTCTTGTTAATGTCCTTTGATGCACAAAGTTTTTGATTTTGATAGATTCAACTATGTTTTTTCTTCAGTTGCTTGTGCTTTTGGTATCATATGTAAAACTACCATTGTCAAGTCTAAGATCATGAAGATTTACATCTAAGTTTTCTTTGAAGACTTTTAAAATTTTAGATCTTAAATTTTGGTCTTTGATCCATTTTTTAGTTAATTTTCATTGTGGCAGGGGGTAGGTGTCCAACTTCATTTTTTTGCGTGTGAATATCCATTTGTCTCAGCACTATTTGCTGAAAAGACTGTTCTTTCCCAATGAAATGTCAGTGACTATAAAGATGAGGGTTTATTTCTAGCCCCTCAGTTATATTTTGTAGATCTGTATTTTTAGCCTTTACTAGTATGCCCCAGTCTTGATTACTATAGCTTTGTAACAAGTTTTGAAATCAGTAAGTGTCAGTCTGTCAGTTTCGTTCTTTTTTAGGATTGTTTTGACTATTCTGGGTCCCTTGCATTTCCCTATCAATTTTAGGACCAGGTTTTCCATTTCTGCATAAAAGAAAGGAGGGATTTTGACAGGGATTGTGTTGAATCTGCAGGTGAATTTGGGGAGTATTGTCACCTTAACAATATTAAGTCTTCTCAATCTATGAACACAAGTTGTTTTTAATTTATTTAGGTCATCTTTAATTTCTTTCAGTGTTATCTTGTCGTTTTCAGTGTACCAATCTTGTACTTGTTTTGTTAAGTATATTCCTAAGCATTTTATTCCTCAGCGTTTTATTGCTTTTTGTTGCTATTGTAAATAGAATTGTTTTCTTAACTTCATTATCTGATTGTTCACTATTAGTGTATAGAAATACAACTGACGTTTGTATATTGATCTTATATCCTACACCTTTGCTGAACCCATTAGCTCTAGTAGTTTTTTTGTGAATTCCTTCGATTTTCTCTGTATACAAGATTATATCTGCAGCTAGAGATGTATAAGTATTTCCTTTCCAATGTTGATGTCTTATTTCTTTTTCTTGCCCAATTGCCATAGTGAGAACCTCAAGTACAATGTTGAAAAGAAGTGGTGAGAGCAGACATCCATATTGTTTCTTGTATTGGGTGGAAAGCATTCAGTTTTTCACCATTGAGTGTTACATTAGCTGGTTTGGTTTGGTTTGGTTTTTTGGTAGATCCCTTTATTATATTGAGGAAGTTCCCTTCTATTCCTGGACGATAGGGTGTTTTTCATTATGAAGAAGTGTTAAATGCCTTTTCTGTATCCATTGAGATGACTTTAAAACAAAACTATTACTAGGGACGAAAGATTTTAGAGAACTTACTTTGTATGAATTCAATTCTTTTAAATATTGAGGGTTTTTTAATGGTCTAACATACAGTTGTCTTTCTACTCAAACTAGATAATTTCAGTTGCTCTATCGAGGTTTGCTGATTCTCTCTTTTTCCTTCTTAGATCTGTTTTTCAATCCCTCTAGTGACTTTTTCATTTCAGTTATTACATTTTACTTTTCAACTCCAGAATTTCTCTTTGGTTCTTTTATAATTTCTTTCTATTGACTGACTGACTGACTGATTTGCTTTTGCTCTGTTGCTTGGGCTGGAGTGCAGTGGCACAATCATAGCTCACTGTGGTGTCAAACTCCTGGGCTCAAGTAATCTTCCCCCATCACTCTCCTGAGTACCTGGGACTACAGGCGCATGCCACCATGCCTAGACATTTTTTTTTTTTTTTTTTCTTTTTTAGAGGTGGGATCTTGCTTTGTTGCCCAGCTGGTCTTGAATGCCTGGACTCAAGGGATCCTTCTGCCTCAGCCTCCTAAGTAGCTGGGTTTATGGGTATAAACGACTGCAACCAGCCCTCTTTCCTTTTATTGATGTTCTCTATTTGATCAGGCATCATTCTTACAATTTTATTTAGTTTTTGAAATATTAACTTCTTTTAGTTATTTGATGATAATACTTAAAATAGTTCTTTGTCTATTAAGCCTAATATCTGTGTTTCCTTAGGGATGGTTTTTATTGATCACTATTTTTCTTGTGTGTAGGCCATACTTTCCTTTTTCATTTGTGTGTCTTATAATTTGTTTTTTAAAAACTGAACATTTAAAATAATACAATGTGGCAACTCTAGTGCTTGATTCAGTTTGAAGGTGTATTATCTTTTTCTGCATAACAAATCAATATTTGGGTTCCTTGTTATAGTTTTAGCATTTTGAATGCAACAATTGTCTTGTTCACCATTTAATTCTCAGTACCACAGTTTCTAGTATACATATGCACTAAATTAATGAATGTGGGGAGTTGTGTCATAAAAATATTTTATATTTAAAAGAGAGAAAATCTCATGAGTTAGAAACCACTGTTATAGCATTTTAGAGTAGGGGCAAACTTATTTCTGTTCCTGGCATCAGTTACTACTTCATGGAGAGGGTAGACTTAGAACTTGGTCTTGAATGTTTAATAAAATTTCCATAGGTGTGGATGAGAAGGGAAACGGTGACAGTTAATATTTGTTGACGAAAAGGTGAATCTCTCTGGGTCTTACTTTCTTCACCAATAAAGTGAGATTATTAGCTCAGATGAGCGGATGAATAGTGAAAGCAGTACTTTTGGAGTCAGACAATTTGGATTTCCTCCTTGACTCTTCCTATAACTTCTCAACTGAGAGAAGCTTAAAAAAGCTACTCACTTGATACCTAAATCCCAGGGATGTGGTCATGAAACAAGAATGTCTTTCAAAGTGTTTTTGTAAGCTGCAAAGGTGTTATAACAACAAAAGTTAATTTATTCATCAAGTTATTACTTTTTTTTTTCCATTTCAGCATATTATGGGGGTACAGATGTTTAGCTTACGTATGTTGCCCTTCCCCTCCCCCTTCCCCCCTAAGTCCGAGTTTCAAATATGTCCATCCTTCGGGTGGTGCACATTGCACTCTCTGTGTATGCATATACCTGTCCCCTCCGCCCTCTCCCCTCCCCAACATCCAATAGATGTTATTCTTATATGTGCACTTATGTGTTGATCAGTAAAATGTGGTATATGTATACCATGGAGTACTATTCAGCTTTAAGAAACAATGGTGATATAGCACCTCTTGTATACTCCTGGATGAAGCTGGAACGCATTCTACTAAGTGAGGTATCCCAAGAATGGAAAGACAAGCACCACATGTACTCACCATCAAATTGGTATTAACTTTTTTTTTTTTTTTTTGAGACCGAGTCTCACTCTGTTGCCTGGACTAGAGTGCCATGGCATTAGCTTAGCTCACAGCAACCTCAGACCCCTGGGCTCAAGCAATCCTCCTGCCTCAGCCTCCCAAGTAGCTGGGACTACAGGCATGCGCCACCATGCCCGGCTAATTTTTTCTATATATTTTTAGTTGTCCAGTTAATTTCTTTCTATTTTTTTTTTAGAAGAGACGGGGTCTCACTCTTGCTCAGGCTAGTCTCAAACTCCTGAGCTCAAACGATCCACCCACCTCGGCCCCCCAGAGTGAAGTTACTACTTTTTTAGCATCAAGATTTTTTGAGTCCTCTTTTGGAGAAATTGAACTTTTCCAATAGTAGCATTTTAGGACTTTCTTTTATTTAAAAGAGGTATACTAGTTTCCCCTTATCTGTGGGGGATACGTTCCAAGACCCCCAGTGGATGCCTGAATTCATAGATAGTACTGAACCCTATATATACTGTTTTTTCCTGTATGTACGTACTTATGGTAAAGTTTAATTTGTAAATTAGACCCAGTACTCTTGCTCTTTGGGGCCACTGTTACGTAGGGGTTGCTTGAACACAAGCACTGCGATGCTGCAACAGAGGATCTGGTAACCAAGACAGTGACTAAGTGACTGTTGGGCAGGTAGCATATGTAGACGTGCTGAACAAAGCGGTGATCCAAGTCCTGGGTAGGGTGGAGTGAGATTTCTTTGTGCTCCTCAGAATAACATGCGATTTAAAACATATATTGTTTATTTCTAGAATTTTCCATTCAGTATTTTTGTACTGCAGTTAACTGTGGGTAACAAATTGCAGGAAGCAAAACCATGGATAAAGCCTGGCTACTGTACTGATAGATATTAGGGAAATGGTTTCTTATTTGGTGCTTTTGGCTTACAAATGATATGTACCATATACGAGACCATATGTTAAAGTACCTCTTGGTACTTTTATATTCAGAAAAATGCCTAGTGGTAAATTAATTGCATTATTTTGCCATTGTGATTTATAATTAAATAAAATTTTTAAAGGTTTGAATAATTTTTACTCTTTTTCTAGTGATATTTTATGTGAGTTTTATATGTTACCAACAGTCATGGCTTAGTAAAGTACAATATTTAGTGGAAAAAAACCCAGTCATAACTGTAATTGGATTTTGCTTTTATTTTAGCCTGAAAGTGAAATTTCAACCACGGCAGATGACTACAGTTCGGAGGTAAGACTAAATTCTGTTATGATTTCAAATGTCATAAGTAAAAGTGATATTTTGTATTATTGAAATTATTGATTGTTATTTTATTTCTTATAACACATGCTTCTATTGTATTTCTATAAATGTAACATAATAAAATATATAAATGACTATAAAACCTGAGGATTATGTTTTACTGGTACATCTTTTTCCAAATTGTTAGCTAAGGTCTTAAATCTGTTAAAATAGCTTGGTTGTAAGATAGAGACCCTGTTTTAATGCCTAGGATACATGACCATTACAATGTACCTATGTTCAGCACAGTAAAAATTTCATAATATAGGGTATTTCATTTGAAGTAATGCTTTTTACAAAAGCTTGAATTCTAGTTAATCATATACACTTGTTTATTGAAATTAATGTTGCAATAGTGGATTTTATTTTAGGCGATAAAGGCTAATGTAGTCATTGGCCACTTCAGGAAATAACCTTCTTTATGTGTTGGTAATGAGTACATGTCATTTTATTTTTTTCTTATTCTTTTAGATGTAATTGTCATTTCTTTGGTCCAGATTTGAGAACATGGAAAAGTATTACTTATTCTGAATGGTTCAGCAACTCAGTGTATTCAATAAGTCTCAATTTATTGTAGGTTTCTAATAGGAAAAAAATAACTCCGTGTTCTTAATGAACATGTTACTATTTTAGATTGCTGATGGAAGCAAAAACTTTGACATGTCAGAAGTGAATGGAATATGCTTACTAATAATCTGGTCAGGAAAATAATTAACCAACATTAAGTTAATAAATTGGTGCCTGATTTAGGCTATGTAAAGTTGCTCCTAAGGGTGAAATATCTTGATTTAAAAATCACTGCTTCCAATTCAGATTCTGCTTTTGTGACTTTAAATTTGGGGCACATGCACTTGGCCCTTCATATCCATAGGTTCTGCATTCAAGGATTTGACCAACCATGGATCAAAAATATTCAAGAAAAAATAAAAAATAATAATACAACAATGAGAAATAATACGAATAAGAAAATACAATATAACAGCTATTTATATAACATTTACAGTATATTAGGTATTATAAGTAATTTAGAGATGATTTAAAGTAAATGGGAGGAGATACATAGATTAATATGGAAATACTACAACATTTTATATAAGGAACTTAAACATCCATAGATTTGCTATCCTTAGGGGGTCCTGGAACCAGTTCTCCTGCAGACACCAAGAGACAACTTTATGAAAAGTGTTTATGAAACATTTTTTTCTTTCTATAACGACCTAATACTTATAGCCTGTCTTTCTTGGTTGAAAGTCTCAGATGCTTTGGGGCTTGAACAAGGTGCATTTTTTCTTTACACTAAAGTGAAATTTTTTTATATGCCAGTTGACTTATCTTTCAGAACATCCCATACATGCCCAGGAAATTTGGTTAAAATTTATGTAGCCATTTTCTCAGATTGGGATAATAGGGCAAAATTTAATTTTATTAATGTTAATACTGAGTTGAAAAGCTAAAGACATCAAAAGGTGATGATTTTCAGGTTTTCTTTATGAAAATGTAAATTAATATTATTGGAAGTTCTTGTTACAGTGAGACATTGTTTACTTAAGTTTTTTTAATTAAAAAACTAGTGGAGATTATGAGGTCCAGAAAAATGTATTGAAATTGTCTATCTGTAGCACCTAGTAAATGTGATGTGTTTCAACATAGAATACAAATAGTACTTAAACATAAGCACTACAGATAAAATTTAGAATAGTATTTATTACAGTTGTTGACTGTAGTTCACAGTAATAAACATATTTTATATATATAGGTGTAATTTCATATATACATTTATAGTTACATATATGCATAGTTATATACATGAATAATTATATATGAATAAATATATGCATATATACATTTTTTTTCAAACAAGTTTCTGGAAGGATACTCTTAAAATATCACATATCCTGTGATACTTTATCTTTTTAATGCTGGTCAAAAAAACTAAACTGATTAACTGCCTTAGAGTTTGGGAAAAACAGTGACTTAGATTACAGTTAGATTGAAAAAAGGTAAATATGAAATAATTTTTGATAGATTTGACCTGGTTTGAGTTATAACCCTATAATATTATACATGTTACATCTGGATTCACAATGGATTATGCTTTGAGAAACTTACATATTCACTGTGTTTTAGAAAACAGAAGTGATAGGTTGTGAAATGTTTGAGATGTCTCATCAAGATTGCTGAGATGGATATTGGTTGCATCCATGATGCTCTGGACTAGTTTTGAGGCTTTGGCTACTCTATTAAATGTTTGAGTGGCTTGAATGAACTAGAATTACAGGGGACTTCAAAGCAATATTTGCCCATTTCAGAAAGCTGAAGAATCATCAACAGACCAAATTTATAACCTGAGGAATAAATCACACACTGTAATATTTTCCATATTGGAGCTCTTAAGGAATTATCTTTCAGTAACACCCCTAAAAAAATGTGATACCTTTCTGACAACATATGTATTATAACTTAACTACAAATGCCAGATTTGCAACATTTAATTATTTTGGTAGCTGTGGTTTGAATTTGAGTATTCTAAAATTTCAAAATCACAGTTTTAATCATAGGTCACATAATCATTTTGTATTTTGCCTAAATATCACTGTCATTTTTTCTGGTTAGTAGGGCAATAAGGTGATGAAAGGAAGAGCAGGGGAACTTTGGACCAGAAAGTCCTGTGTTCAAATTTAAACTTCATCACCTTTGATCTGTATGAGCTTGGGCACATGACTTAAACACTGAAATAGTTTCCTTACCTATAAAATGGGGTGGAGGGTAATAATATCTACCTCACAGGGTAGTTGTATACCTCACAAAGTAGTTGTCCAAAATAATTTTGAGAATATTTAGTACATGTTTGGCATATAATAGATATTCAGCAAAGCTTGATTCCTTTATTACTTTTCCCTAGTAATATGCTTTTTTTTTTCACACTGTTTATATGAAACAGTGAGTGATGAAGATCCCTTTAACAGATTGTTCTCAGAAGAATTTCAGATTGTGGTAATACATTTAATTAGAACTTAGTTTGGAAATTATATGTAATAGGTAGGTATGGCATGTGTTTAATGTTTATGAATTCTGTGGCCGGTGTACTCAATGGATTGAAAAATGGGTTCAATCCTAGAAAGAATTAGTCAAATAATTTTATTTCCACATCTCTTCTGTTTAAACACATATCCAATTACATGCACTAAAGAAGTCAAGCTAAATAAAAAAATACTCTTCTTACAAATTAATTTATATATAATCATCTTCAATCCGTGATGAAAGGACATTTTATGTCCAGAACACCATATTTACACAAATTATTTTTTATACTCTTTGAGGAGAGTTATTTGGAAGACATTGGGAATACTACAGGCAATGCAGAGATAAGACGGGCAAATAAATATGCTTTGCTATGTATAGAAAGATGAAATGATAGTAGAGTATGCACTCCCATTATAGATTTCATCTGATTATTCAGTACTTCTTAACCAGGTTGCTTGTATGGTTCATGACATTTGTGAAGTGGCTGGAGTTGGAGACATGCCTATATACTTTATATATAAAGTAACAAACCTAGCTTTTCAACTTTGAGTGAATGATCTTAATCATTAGTTACTTGACTCCAGCTCCATGCATCAGGTAGGCACATTGAACTCTTATAATTTTCGTGATCTTCTCTGAACTATCAGATTCTTATTTTTTGTAGAAATATCCATTATTAATGTCTGTTAATGTATTCCCAGATTAAGAGTAAGATATTAATAAATTGTGAATTATTCTTTCATGTTTTAAAACTAATGTCCACTAAAAGGGTGAGTTTTTGTGTGAATACAGCATTCTTCCCTTACCCTTGGGAATACAGGGAATACATTCTAAGACCCCCAGTGGATGCTTGAAACCATAGGTATTACCAAACCCCATATATACTAGAGATTAAAGACACACACAAATACATTTAGCAGAAATATTGTTAGCTAAATAAAATTCTAAGATTATAATATATCAGGAAATTGTTTTTATACAGGTAAACGGTTGCAGATTTGTGGTGAGAACAGGAAAGCCTACAAATTTATTAAGGGTACAGTATTTAAAACTACTCATGATACTAATGTTTTATACTATTTAAAATTATCTTGCTTACTAACAAAGCTTTTTTCTGCATGTACTTCTTTCTGTGTGATTTCAAACTGATTTTAATGTTTAACGAAAGAAACTTATTACCCTTTATTATAAAACTCAAGTGTAACAGAATTTGTGAATATCCTGTTTTTGCCCTTGAGGTGTATATCATATTAACAACAAAGTAGGTTGCCATACCAGTAAACTTCCAGGTGATGAGTGATGTTTTAACTTTGCTGTGGTATTCAATATTTGAATAGAATCCTTCTCCCTAAGGAGTGTTGCTAGTACTGAATTATTAAAAGTCTTGAATTGATTAGGAAGAAGAATTTGGTGTTGATGATTCTTATTCTGGACAAGGAGCACAGTATAGTCAGACCCACCTAGAGATGATGGAAAATGAATTAGCTGGGAAACAGCATGAGATTGAAGAGCTAAACAGAGAACTGGAAGAAATGAGAGCCACCTATGGGACTGAAGGACTGCAACAGGTGTGCTTACTTTCTGTGGCCTTTGGTTTGCTACTCACAAAAACAAAAATAGTAAATTTGAATGATAGCATATGCACTCTCTTTAAAGATGGGGTTTTTAAATGGTAACTTAGCTGTGTGCAGTGGTGCACCTATAATCTCAGCTACTCGGGAGGCTGAGGTGGGAGGATTGCCTGAGCCCAGGAGTTCGAATCCAGCCTGGGCAATAAAGCAAGACCCCATCTCAAAAACAAAACAGAACGAAATGGCAACTTAAGATAATCTCATAATTTTTGTCCTTGTACATAACATAAACAACCCTCTTTAAAACTAGGATTTCATTAACAAGGTTAATATAATACAGATTCTCATTTAACTTTAGATAAGATAGCTAGTCCAAAAGTACTTCCAGAGGACAGATATTTTTATAATCATCCAGGGAGAAAATTATGGTACAAACCACATCAAAATATTATGACTTAAACCCACTAAGAATGTCA
>NW_012150930.1:641043-643662 GCF_000956105.1 Propithecus coquereli
TAGAATTATTTAAAAAGGAGTCTTTTATCATGAGAAGCCTTTAGATTAAGTGGTATAAGTTTCCAGAAGCTAAAAATACCCTTCTTATGTTTTCTTTTTTTTCTAAAGGAACAAGATAAAAAAGTGGAAAACTCAAATAAAAAAGAAATACAGGAAAAGGAAGCAATCATTGAAGAATTAAATGCAAAAATAATAGAAGAAGAAGAAAAAACTCTTGAGCTAAAGGATAAAGTAACAGCTGCTGATAAATTACTAGGAGAATTACAAGAGCAAGTTATACAAAAGAACCAAGAGATAAAAAATATGAAATTAGAGCTGTCCAATTCTAAGCAAAAAGAAAGACAGTGTTCTGAGGAAATAAAACAGTTAATGGGGACAGTTGAAGAACTTCAGAAGAGAAATCATAAAGATAGCCAATTTGAAACTGATGTAGTTCAAAGAATGGAACAGGAAACACAAAGAAAGTTAGAACAACTCCGGGCAGAGTTGGATGAGATGTATGGGCAGCAGATAGTGCAGATGAAACAAGAATTAATAAAACAACACATGTCACAGATAGAGGAACTGAAAACACAACATAAGGGAGAAATGGAGAATGCTTTAAGATCATATCCAAATATTACAGTTAATGAAGATCAAATAAAGTTAATGAATGTGGCAATAAATGAACTGAATATAAAATTGCAAGACACTAACTCTCAAAAGGAAAAACTCAAGGAAGAACTTGGAGTAATTTTGAGAGAAAAGTCTGATTTACAGAGACAGCTTGAAGACCTTTTTGAAGAATTGAGTTTTTTAAGGGACCAAATTCAGAGAGCTAGACAGACCATAGCTGAACAAGAAAGTAAACTGAATGAAGCACATAAGTCCCTTAGTACAGTGGAAGATTTGAAAGCTGAGATTGTTTCTGCATCTGAAGCCAGGAAGGAACTAGAATTAAAACATGAAGCAGAAGTTACAAATTATAAGATAAAACTTGAAATGTTAGAAAAAGAAAAGAATGCTGTGTTAGACAGAATGGCTGAATCACAAGAAGCTGAATTAGAGAGGCTGAGAACACAGCTTCTATTTAGTCATGAAGAAGAACTTTCCAAACTGAAGGAAGATTTAGAAATTGAACATCGAATAAATATTGAAAAACTTAAAGATAATTTAGGCATTCACTATAAACAACAGATAGATGGCTTACAGAATGAAATGAGTCAAAAGCTAGAAACCATGCAGTTTGAAAAAGACAATTTGATTACTAATCAGAATCAATTAATTTTGGAAATTTCAAAGCTAAAAGATTTACAGCAGTCCCTTGTGAATTCAAAGTCAGAAGAAATGACTCTTCAAATCAATGAACTTCAAAAAGAAATTGAAATACTCAGACAGGAAGAAAAGGAAAAGGGTACACTTGAGCAAGAAGTTCAAGAATTACAACTTAGAACAGAATTATTAGAGAAACAAATGAAGGAAAAAGAGGATGATGTGCAAGAAAAATTTGCACAACTTGAAGCAGAAAATAGCATTCTTAAAGATGAAAAGAAAGCCCTTGAAGACATGTTGAAAATATATACTCCTGTTAACCAAGAAGAAAGATTGATTTTCATAGACTCCATTGAGTCCAAATCCAAAGACTGTAGCTGGCAAAAAGAAATAGAAATACTTACAGAGGAAAATGAGGACCTCAAACAACAGTGTATTCAGCTAAATGAAGAGATTGAAAAGCAAAAGAACACTTTTTCATTTGCTGAAAAAAACTTTGAAGTTAACTATCAGGAGTTACAGGAGGAATATGCTTGCCTTCTCAAAGTAAAAGATGATTTAGAAGACTGTAAAAATAAGCAAGAATTAGAGTATAAAAGTAAGCTTGAAGCACTTAATGAAGAGCTTAATTTGCAAAGGATAAATCCAACTACAGTGAAAATGAGACGTTCTGTCGTTGATGATGACAAGGCTTTTATAGCAGAACCATGGGAAACTGGTGAGGTTGTTGAGAAAGATACAACAGAACTCATGGAAAAACTTGAGGTAACCAAGAGAGAGAAATTAGAGCTCTCAAAGAGACTGTCTGATCTTTCTGAACAATTGAAACAAAAACATGGTGAGATTAGTTGTCTAAGTAAAGAAGTTAAATCTTTAAAGCAAGAGAAAGAACAAGTTTTATTGAAATGTAGAGAGCTAGAAATCATAATCAACCATAATAGGGCAGAAAATGTAAATGTATGTGATGTTCAGTTAAGCTCTTTAACAGATGGAGTAGTGACTCTGACAAGCAGGGATTCTGGAAGATCAGTTTCTAAAATAAATAAAGGTTTTGGTGAAGAATCAAAAATAATGGCAGAAGATAAAATTGCTTTTGAAAATACGACTGTTAGAAAAGAAAGCAAGCAAGAACAGTCATTTTTGGATCACTTGCCATCAGTAAGAAATGAATCATCATTTTGGGCAACTGAACCAAGTGAAAATGATAAACTTCAAAGGGAACTCAGTGTACTTAAATCAGAACAGGTATGTTTACTTCTTTATATATGGTAAAGCACAATGAAATGTACATTTCATACTAAGAGTCTTCACTTTAATAGAACATAAATTCACATCCTTATATGCAAATTCAAGTGAACCCTTTAATTT
>NW_012150930.1:643712-650049 GCF_000956105.1 Propithecus coquereli
AAGTCCTTGTAAGTAACCTTTTGTGGTTAGAGTAACATTTGTTGTCCTTGGCAGACAGTTTTGAAAACAAAGTGAAATAGGACATTGATGAGGATGACAATACATTCCAGTTTCATCCTCTACAGAAACAAGTTGGGATTGAACATGTCTATCGTAGTGTTGCCTAGGGGTACATTAGGGGCACCCCTAAATATAAAGATACTTGTCCTTCTAGAAGTAGATACATGGATAAGCCAGATCAAATGTATTTTTTCCGTTAGTTCAGATAAATTTTTTCAAAGTTGATTTGGAAAAAAAAAACCAATTCCTTCAAGCTAATGTCTTTTCAAATATGGAAGTGACTGCTTACAAATGGTAAGAATTCTGCCAATGTATTTTGAATTACATATTTTTGAAAAATAATAACAATTTTGTTCAAAAAATAAGTATAGTGCTTACTATGTTCATTGGTTTTCTTTAGTTACAAGAATTTGAAGCTGCCATTAAACAAAGAGATGGCATCATAACCCAGCTCACTGCTAATTTACAACAAGCAAGAAGAGAAAAGGATGAGACAATGAGAGAATTTTTAGAGTTGACAGAACAAAGTCAAAAATTACAGATTCAATTTCAGCATGTAAGTATTACTAATAGAACAAAATTTATTAGTTTTTTAGTAATACTAAAAAAATTTTTCACTTTTAAGAACAAGTGTGAATTTGTCAAAAAGCCATTTGCGTATTAATCATGTTGGAAAAGCTAGTTGAATATGTGTTATGTCAACCAGGAATTTAATTCATACTTCTTGTGTTGCTTTCTGCTACTGTTTTATCTGTACTTCTTTCCTGTCTTTTTTGAAATCCTACAAAACCTTATAAGGCTGATTGAGAGAATTTTTGCAGAAATTAAACTGTAGTCACATCCTACTTTTGCCAGTGCTGGTATGGTTTTATTTTAGTTAGTTTCTAAAATGGTAACTAGACTGAATATATTCCATTTACCTTTAATTAGAGCCACAGTAATCTAATTGCATTAATCAGGGTTTCTGATGGCAAATAACAGAAAACAATTTGAAATAGTTTAAGCAAAACAGAGGAATTTAGTGTAATGATACAGGCTTGTCTTACAGAACTCAAAGACAAAAACACAACCAGGCCTCTGAAAGGGACTAGAACTAGAAACTGGAAAGTCCTCGGGAACCCAGGAAATACTGTTTTTTAGGCCTCACGTCTCTCTGCATGTCTTCCTCAGTCATATTTCTCTTAGGAGATCTCCTTTCTCTGCTGTATCAAGGGAAAGATAATATTGTTTCCTTGTAATGTGCCTATTATTACCCAATCAGCCAGGGCAGTATGTTTGCTGGGATTTCAAGCCTGTGAAGCCAGGGAAGTTCCCAGAGAGCCATTGTGGGCTGAGTAGTACCCTAAACGATATCTATTAGTATTCTCTAAGGCAGTCACTTCAGAAATTAATGTTTTGATGTTTCTTTCTGTTTTCAAGTTACAGGCTAGTGAAACTCTGAGAAACAGCACTCATAGTAGCACAGCTGCAGATTTACTACAAGCTAAACAACAAATCCTTACTCATCAACAACAGCTGGAAGAACAAGACCATCTATTAGAAGATTATCAAAAAAAGAAGGAAGACTTCAAAATGCAAATTAGTTTCTTGCAAGAGAAAATTAAAATATATGAAATGGTATGTTTATTTTAAGGATGTCATCCAACTTATAGCAGCTTTGCAATTAACTTTAAAGCTTTAATGAAAGTGTTTATCTTTTTGTTATTCACGTGAATCACAAAATTTCATAATTAAAACAAACTCTTTATGTAAAATAATTTGTTTCAAAAGCAAATGTGAATCTTAGTCATAAGAGTTTTTAAGTAATACTCGTTACTGAATTCCATAAAAGTGATCAACCTATGTTAAACTGAATTCACAGGAGGATCTAAATTTATAATTAGAGTTTCTGTCCTTTTTTGTCATCTAAAGGTATTTCCACTTATTTTAGCCATCATTGTGAAATTCTGAAAATATTTTCACAACAAAATGAAATTTTATGGATTTATTTAGGAAAAAATAAATGCAGTCGATTCTCTTTATTCGCGTGACTTATGCTCTATAAAGTGGCTAGGAAGACTTATTTAATTTAGCAAGTAAGTGCTTCTGTGGGGGGAATATATATATATATATATGTATCTCAGGTTATAATCTTAAATCCTAAAAACAATTCATCCTGGTAGATTTATTTTCTTTATTCTTTAAAAGAGAAATTGAAGTTCAGAAGTGACTAGCCTGAGGCTACCCTGCTAACAGATGCCAGAGTTGGGATTCAAATCCTGTTAACTGGCCCAGAGCCAGACCTTCTTGCACTACACTTCACTGCCTCCTACGGTCTCTATCCTCTGGTCTTTTCTGTATGAGAGCTGAAACAGGCCAACTGTAGTTGTTTTCTTTGACCTCAGCTGGAAACGTGTGCCCAGCAACTAAAATTTTTTTGTCACTCTGTCCATGTTTACAAATGACTGTGAAAGCACCATGAGTATTGATTTTGGGGTTACAAATAAATTTTAACAAGAATTCACAAATAAGAAATCTGCAAAAAATAAGGATGGATTGTACATGTAATATAGTACTTTTTATAAACGTAAGAGGTTCTTCTGTGAGAAGTTGAGTAATTACCA
This sequence comes from Propithecus coquereli, assembly GCF_000956105.1. Taxonomy (NCBI): domain Eukaryota; kingdom Metazoa; phylum Chordata; class Mammalia; order Primates; family Indriidae; genus Propithecus; species Propithecus coquereli. The sequence continues at coordinate 646,376 of NW_012150930.1, forward strand.
AGACAAGAATATTGTTTGGATAATAATAAATTAGCATTAAGTGTTTACTCTATAACAGGCAATATTCAAAGCATCTTACACATGTTAACTTATTGAATCATCACCACAACTTTGCGTAATAGAAGTACCATTATCACCCCTATTTTACAAGTAAGAACACTTGCAAGACAAAGCAAGATGAAGTAAATTGTCCACATACCCAGGTAATAAGTTGACAGACAACCTAAGTTTGAACTCTCATTCTGATTCCGGAGACTGCTTTTGGAATAATAGGAAATGCACAAATTAAAGACATTGAAATTATGAAAAAGACATGCTTTACAGCTAAAGTAATTTAAAAATTATTAGGTAAATCTTTATAGGATATCTATTTAGTAGCAGGCCCTTGCAAGAGACATAGTGATACTTAGAATTGTACTTTCCTTCACTAGAACTTATGGTTTAGTAGGGGAGCTTTGGCATGTGCACAAGAAACCAAAAAACAAGGATAAATGTAGGTAAAAAGTGTTTTGAAGGTTCTGAGTAGGTCTGGCTTCATGAGGGAAGATACTCAATGTAGGCTTTTGGGAGGAGGTGATACTTGAGGGAGGTCAGTAAGTGGGAACAGTCCCTTTTTAATTGTATTTTGCTTCTCCAGCAATTAGAATAATGTATGGAACATAGTAACTACCCAACACTTACTTGGTAGACAAGTGAATAAGTGGTGAATCTCAACTGGTAGAGATGGAGAAGACAGTTTAGACATGAGTGTGGAGTGGACATAAAGACCCAGGCGGAAACATGTTGAAAATGGGTAGAGAGCAAAAAATAGTGTAATTGATCTAGAAAACAATAATCTTTGAAAATGAGTCTTTCCAGGAGGTAAGAGTAGAAATATAGTCTTGGCCTCGGTAAGAAGAGCTTGGAAATTGTATTATATTTATTATATTCAGTAGACAGCATAATTTGAGATTATTTAAAATTCAAGTAATTCATTTTAGTCGGGGAATAACCGTCGTTTATTTGAATGTTAGCAAGAGTACTTTTATCAGTCTTTTTCATTATATATGTTTTAATTACTCATTTTTTAAAAATTAATCTTTCATGAATAGTAGTTCTCTCAGAGCAGCTGAGGAACTAAGGCATTAGGGTCACAATTGAAACTGTTTTAGTCCCCTAGACAACTGTATTGATGGTCAGAGCTCATTCTCATTGGCCAAATCCTCCAGACTTCCCATGGTGCAGTAGGCACAGGCAGGAAGTATGTTATTCTCCACATTCTCAGGTGTATTTCCAAAAAAATAGAGGGATTGTGACCTCAACTATAGGGCACACAGAATAAGTGGTTTAAAACCATGTACTATGACATATGGGTACTAAGAAAAATAAACCATGAATTTATAATGTTTAATAGTTGAATGAAGAATTGTTTCTTGTTTGTAATTATATCAGGTGTTGGACAATTTTGAATTAAGTGATACTGTTAGCTTCCCCCCACCTGTAGAAAATTAGGAAATAGAAAAGTTAGATTTTGTGACAGCGTTAACATTTTTCAAAACTAGTTACTTATTTAACAATTTAACTGGAATTGACCACCATGAACTAATTTTACTTTCTAATACTTATTTTCCAAATGCCTTGGAGATTTATTTTTAAGATATAAACATATTTGTATATAGAACAATAAGAATAAAATACCTCAATATACAGTATTTGTTTTATTTTAGCCTCAAGCATATTCTTTGAGATAGAGAAAATAATATTCTCTGTTGTGCAGATGAAAACACTGGGATTAAAAGATTCAGCTGACTTACTAATGTCATAGTGTAGTGCAGAAATTGAAGGAGGCTCAGTACTTGGTAATAACACATGGTAACATTGATGGAATATGTGACACCAAAACAAAGGTGGTAGAATTTCACTAAAGAGGCTGCACAGGACAGCATTCATTAGCTTGGTTAATTTATATAGCGTAGAATCTGGCCTTCGATTTATAGGCTCAAAAGTCTGTTTTTATTTTTCCTTTCAACTGAGACTTGAGCTATCTCAGAGGAGAACTCAGATTTTCCAAGTTCAAGAGACTAATGTTTAAAGCTTGAATAAAATTATTAATTTATAATGAGAAATAATTATCACAGGGACCTATATATTTTAAGTTTATTGGATTTTATTTTCTTTCCATGGACAAATGAATTTAAAAAGCCAAGTAATAATTAGTTATTTAGTAAGCATTAGATCAAAGGATGTTAAAGGAATCCGATATCCAGTGGCATTAGGCTGAGATAACCTGATGTATTTATCTCACAATAGAAATGGTCATGCCTATATACTGGAATTCTTAAATGCTGTTTGCTACAATGCCCAGACATTGCTTTCTACTTTAGGTATGGTTTTTCTAGAGAGACCAGAATTGTCAAAGGTTAATGGCACCTTGGTCCCCCTTACTCAGACTATACTTGAATAGGCACTGCCAACATTTCCCTCTAAGGCTTTTCTTTTTCTAGTCTTTGACATTTTCTCTTTAGATATGTTATATATTCATTCAAGATGTCTTTAAGTTCTCTTTGACTGGGACTCCTCTCTCCTTAAAATAGTTTTACCTACCTACTTACATTCTGGTCCATTCTGTGGAATTTATCTATTTCTTTGTTTGGGAGACTACAGCCTTTAACTACTTACAGAGGCAACTAAGTAACTGAGCCAGGACTTTGAGCCCAGAGCTTTTGCTGACTATCCTGAAATAATTGTGATAACAGATATGCCTTGGCCTATGTATAGGCTTAGCCTTATCTCAATTCCAAAATAGAGTCCCAAATAGGAACTAAGGAAAAGTATCTGCCTTACTTTCAAATTTGAACCAAAAGTCTAGGACCAAGTTGATATGCCATACTTGGTATAGTTATCTTAAATTTCACGTGAAGTTCAGCCACTTAATTATTGCATATTCCTAAATTTCTGATTAACTTAAGAGCCCAAAACTGAAGTTAAGGCAGACCCACAGGAATTTGTATTTGCTATTGTTTTCCTCTTTTCATAGCACTCATCTATGGAACATGTTCAAGTTACCAGAATACATGGGAGGAACCTTGATTTATTTTTAAGACATCTTTCTGAAAGTGTCTTGATCATATGTAGTACTTTAGCTATTGAAAATACTAGGCCAGGTTCACACCTGGAATTCTAGCACTCTGAGAGGCCGAGGCAGGAGTTCAGGACCAGCCTGAGCAAGAGCGAGACCCAGTCTCTACTAACAATAGAAAAAATTAGCTGGGCGTGGTGGCACACACCTGTAATCCCAGCTAATCCAGAGGCTGAGGCAGGAGGATAGCTTGAGCCCAGGAATTTGAGATTGCAGTGAGCTATGATGATGCCACTGTACTCTAGCCAGGGTGACAGAGCAGGACTCTGTCTCAAAGAAAAAAGAAAATACTAAATACTTAGAATGTTGATCAGTTAATAAGAAGAATGAAAATATAATGATTTAGAGACATCTAAATCAGACTGGATTTTTAAATTAAAATTTTTGATCATAGTAATGTAAGATAAATTTCTTCCAAGAAGGCCAAAACTGCTATAGTGTTTGCTCATAAGTAATGTTGAATACACAAGTTCTAGATCTCGTTGTCATGGGAAAAATTGAGGGGCAGGCCTGATAGTTACTTTTTATAGAATTATTTAAAAAGGAGTCTTTTATC
>NW_012150930.1:652774-654031 GCF_000956105.1 Propithecus coquereli
TGAATATGAACTGTTAAGCTTTTTAGTACTCTATATAGTTGTTTGGTAGTTATGAATTTATATTTCCTTGGGAAATAAAACTTGATTTAAGTCCTAGAGTTTTTTCAAAGTCTTGTTATACCTGAAGGGGAAAATACAATATTAACTTTAAATGCAGTTAAAGAATTAAGTGCATATAATGAGTAATACCAGATCATTCCAGACAATTTATATTTGCCAGATACTGATACTAGAAATAACGGGAAAATTCTACTTGGTATCTAAAGTATAATGATGCTCACTAAAGTTTTATGTGTTTCTTCATTTATGTAACAAATGTTTATAGAATCTCTTGCCAGGTATAAGAGTATAGTGACGAATAAGAGAGAGAAGGTTTCTGGTTTCGAAGAGCATATACTCTAGTGAGGGAAGCAGGTGTTGAGGAAACAAGTAGAGTGGTTAGAAATAGTGATAAATTTTATGAAGAAATAAAACAGGATAATGTGATAGAGAATGATGGGGACAGTGACAATAATGGTGGCAGTAACCATTAAATACGGTGGTCAGGAAAGATTTCTTGAAGGAATTGATGTTTGAACCAAGATCTGATTGACAGGGAGGAGCCTGCCACATAGGAATTAGAGCAATTGTAAAGATTTGAGTGAGTTTGAGGAACAGAATGAAGGCCTGTGTAGTTGACATCAGAGCGGGGGGAGAGTAAAAGAAGTTTGAAGAAGAAAGAGGAGACTAGACGCTGGAGAGCCTTATAGACTTTTTAACATAGATTTTATTTGAAGTACAGTAGGAAGGCATTGGAAAGTTCTCTTTTTATTTCTAATGACTTATATTCATATGATGTTATGTCAAATGTAGAGATATCTTACATATCTAATAACCAAAATAGAGTCAAGAAATTCAAATTGCTTAACTATTAGTGCTGTGTTAAATATCTGGAATTGTTTTCAAAACTGTAATATGTTATGGTTACTCCTAAAAATATCAGATACCAGTTAAATTTTTTTTAAAGCCAAAACTAGATGGAGAATATAAATTACCCAAATTACCAAATATCAATTATCAAAATTAACTCAAAATGCAAGACCTGAATAAAACCAGTAACTATTAAAGAATTTGAAATAGTAGAAGTTTTCCCTCTCTCCTCTCCTCTAACTAAAAATGGACCAAGACCGTCTTACAAGTGAGTCTTATCAGCTCTCAAAGAACAAATATATAATTGCTTAATAAAATAATATTAAAGAGGGAGAGGGAAGGAAAAGA
>NW_012150930.1:654557-659863 GCF_000956105.1 Propithecus coquereli
ATTCAGCATCTGAAAACTCTATTAATGTAACTTTCACATTCATACATAGCAGGAAAAAACCCATATAATCATTTTAATACATGCCAAAAAAATCTGTACAAAATTTAACAACTCAGAATTTTTTTAAAAAAACTTGAGGAATTCAGGAATAGAAGGGAAATTTCTTAACTGCAATAATGGTTTTCATCAAAATGTTTAGCAGATAACATTTCTAATGGTGAAATTTAGAAGCATTCTCATTAAAGTCAAGTAGAGGACTAGGATACCCACTGACAACTTTAACTATTTCAGTGTTGTTTTATAGTTCCTAGCCAATGCAGTATGACAAGAATAAGACGTGAGATAAAGACTAGAAACAGAAGGGACAAAACTTTAAACTCCACACAATTTTGTTTTGGACTTTTGTTAAGAAAATTATAAATCATTGAAACACATAAAGACCTAACTATATGGTAACATATACCATGTTAATAGTGGAAAGATAAAATGTAAAGGCAAATGCCAGTTCTTTCCAAATTAATCTCTACAATTCAATGTAGTTCTAATCAAAATTCCAAGATTTTTCATGGATCTTAAACTGATTCTAAAATTGAGGTAGGAGAGGAAATATCCAAGAATAGCCAAGACAGTTCTAGAAAAATATATTCCATCTGATATCAAGACTTACTACAAAATTATAGTAGACAGTATGGTTTGATACTGGGCTGGACAAATGGATCAGTGGAACATAATGGAAAGCCCAAAAACGTATCTAGATTGTTGTGAAATTTTAGAATGTGGTAAGGAGGCCCTACAAATCTGCATTCCAGACACTTCTCTAGGCACTGGTAATATATTAGTGAATAAAAATAGGCAATAAAGAATAAATCTTATATTTTAGAGGTGTTAGTGGACATTAAATGTTAAGACAGACAAGTAAATATATAATGTGTCACGTGGTAGTGAGTGCTGTGAAGAAAATTAAAGTACGGTATGAGGTTAAGGATCTACTAGAGATCAGTATGGGTGCTTTTTTAATATAGGGTAGGTCAGGGAAGACCACTCTGGTGAGACAATATTTGAACAGAGACTTGAGAGAAATGAAAGAACAAGCCATATTAGTAGGAAAAATTTATAGTATTCAATCACTGCTTTTGGGATACCTGCCTTTTGATATTGGGGATGGGGAGTTAAAGAATTAGAGCCTACCTTTAGAAAAAAAATAACTCCAAGTTGGTTAAAGACATACATAAAAAGAAAATAGGATCTTGAGAGAGGGAAGGACTTTCAGTGAAGATTTTTTTAAAAGCACAGGAAAAGATTAATAAATTTGATTATAACTATTTGACAAGCAATACCATAAAACAGGTTTAATGACTGGGACCAGATATTTGCCATATGTATTAAAGGAATATTAAGAAGATGTAAAAGCGGGTAAAAGATGTAAGTAGACATGTGTCTCAGAATAGAAAACCAAAATAAACATGAAAAGATACTTTCAACCTTACAAATTGATACAACAGTAAAATAGTATTTTATACCCATCAGATAGGCAAAATATTAATAAGTCTGATAATAAATGTGTGGTGAAGATGTCGGACTATGAGTACTCATACACTGCTGATAGCCATGTAAATAAGTATAGTTATATAAAAAAATAAGTTGGTAAAATCTAATGTGCATTATCTATGACCTAGCAATAACATTTCTAGGTGGTTCTCAAAATGTGGTCCCGTGACCAGTAGTATCAGCATCACTTGGAAACAAGTGGAGTTCAAATTCTCAGGCTCCAGCCCAGACCTCCTGAATCAGAAACTCTGGGGGTGGGGCCCAGCAACATGCTTTAATAAGCACTCCAGGTAACTCTGATGCATGCTGGAGTTTGAGAACCACTATGCTGGAGAAGTACTAGCACATTTGTCTATGGAGAGATAGCAAATGTGCTAGTACTTCTATATATATATAAAATTTACTGAAGCATTTTTTGAAATATCCAAAAATTAGAAATAATCCAACTGCTCTCCAGAAAGGAAATGGACAAATTATGGTATATTCATATATGCTATACCACAGCTAAAATAAATTCACCTGTGTCTTTGGATAAATCTGAGGCATATTGAATGAGAAAAGCAGTTTGTAAAATAAATGCCATTTTATACCATTTATGTAAATCCTTAAAAATGTAAAATATAATGCATTGTTTATATATACATTGAGAAGTAATAGTATAAGAAATGAACTGGACTTGTACCAAATTTTTGATAATAGCTGCCTGTGGGAAAGGAATAAATGAGAACATAGTGGATTAAATTTTATCTATGATGTTTCCTTTTTAAACCAAAAAAGGTGTATAGGGAGAAGGGGAATGAAGAAAAATAAGACAAAATGTTAGTATTTGTTAATTTGGATTGTAAGCATGTAAGTGTTCATAACATTATTCTTTGTATTTCTCTACATTTAAAATATTTTAAAACAAAAATCATACTGTCTATACCAAATATCAAGATTGACTATAAAATTGAGGTAATGAAAACATTGTGCTACTTTCCTTGAAAAAAGACAAGTATTTCAATGCAACAGAATGAAGAGTGAGAAAAAAATTAGACTTCGGTTCTCTTATATGAATTTTTAAACTATAACTTCATGTATTTTCTCCCTTCTAGTCATTATATGTAAAGAAATAGAAGTCAATTATTTGATTGTAATTTTAAAATTTTCTAACATTTATATTCACTTTAAGAATGATTTAAGACTACAGATGGAAGCCCAACGCATTTGCCTCTCTCTGGTGTATTCAACTCATGTGGATCAGGTTCGTGAATATATGGAAAATGAAAAAGATAAAGCTCTTAGCAATCTTAAAGAGGAGCTTATCTCTGCTCAAGAGGAAAAGATCAAGGAACTTCAGAAGATACACCAGTTAGAGCTACAAAATATAAAAACACAAGAAACAGGTAAATAGTTTCTGACTTATAAGTACCATGAAGCCAATAAGTATCAATTAGAGCCCACCATTCCATAATTCTGTCCTTGTCTTAGAACCCATAGAGGAAGATGACTTATATGTCCCAGTCCTGGATCCATTTGCTTATATAATCGCTGGACATTCATTTAAGTGCTTGAGAAAGCCAAAATCACTCATTTTCTCATAGGAAGTCACAGTTTGTTGGGAAAGCATATACAAAATAAACTGACAATTTCTGTAATAGAAAAATGAATAAAAAGAGTGAGAGGAGAAAGGAGCAAAGTCTAGTGCTTTCTGGCATGATGAGTAGGGTGAGGTGTGGGCAGGAGTAGTTGGAATTTTAGGGAAGCCTTGGCATCTAGCATTGAAGTGTAAGTACATCTGTTTTGGAGAATTGAGAGTTCAAGGTGTGTGAGAAAGTAGTCGGGAATAAAGCTGGAGAGATTGGCAAGAGCTTACACAGAAAAAGTTTTGTGTACTTTGAATGAAGTGTATTTAAGCCTTATGCTATTGTGATAAGACCTACTGCAGGAATTTAAATAGCAAGAGTAACATAGTAAGATTTTTATTTTAAAATGACACCATTGGGATGAGTTGGAGAAGGTGAGATTAGTGATGGGAAGACAGTTAAGCAACTTTGGCAGTAATTGCAGTAAACAATACGATGTTGAACTCAGTGTCAATGAGGATGGAAAGGAAAGTTAAGTTAAAGAGGTAGGCTGTAGTCTGCAGGTAATATTAGCAGTAAAAATGAGAGGAGTTGAGAATGATCCCTAATTTTCTAGCTTGGGTAACTGAATTCAGGATTGTTGCAGTCACAAAAAGGACAAGGAGCAGATTTGTGTGAAAGATAATAAATTCAGTTTGGAACATATTGAATAAGAATACCTATTGACTTTGAAAAAGAAATATCCAGTAGGAAGTTGAAAATAGAAATATGAAACTCAGGAGAGAGACAGGTACAAGTGCAAGGTGAAGATTTAGAATTAACATGGAGGTCATCTGAGGCCAAGGACAAGAATGAGACCTGGGAGGCTGTATAGAGTGAGCCAAAAGACTTAAGATGACAATTGTGGGAAGCAACAAGGTCGAAGGGACCGTAAATGAAAGAAAAGGAACCTGTTTATGGACTAGTTGCAGTTAACTTTTATCTTTAATAATTATTTCATCACCTAGTTTACATGGCTTCTTGTTTTCAAGGTATCTCTGGGCTTCTACCTTTGCCTTTGGGAATGAGGTGGTTTGTACAGTTTTTCCAGTGAAATTGCTCTGTTGAACAGAGTAAAAATTCAAGAGTGGCTGGAATAAGAATACCATATTTTTTTCACATCAGGCGGTTTGGGGTTTGAATTTACTAATATTTTAAGCAAGTATTCTTTTTATTAATATCTTCTTCAGATAGTCTATCCAGTGTTTCTCAAACTACAAGTTAATTAATGAGTCCATTGATGGGTGATGAAGTCAGTTTAGTGAGTAATGACCAGCATTTTTTTTTTTAATAAATAAAAGAGTAGAACAGGAAACACTAAAGTACATAGCATGTAGGAAGGGTAAATATTGATTTGTGAAATTTTTAGTTGTTTTACATGGGTGTATATAAGAAATTATGATATGTATTTCTTATGTTGGATTATAGTAAAAAAAAAGTTTGGAAGTTACTGTTTTAAACCATCTTGTAGGATAGAAATTGAAAATCTTACAAATTTTCAGAGACAGTTAACATTGAGTGATGGAAAATAACTTTGAAAGAAAGAATTTAAAACTAATCTTTTTAAGGGAAGCTTTTAGTTGAAACATAGGTTAAATATGATAATAGTATTTAAATAGGTAAATTGAATGTCTTAATGCATTATCTTTTCTATTAGGTGATGAAGCAAAGTCTCTGCAGATGCTCATTGGAAAACTTCAAAATGCAGTGTCTGAAGAATGTTCTAATTTCTCACAGGTAAGATTAGTTAAAAAGTGCTTTTGGACAAGAAGTGCTAAATTTTAAATTGCTACTCATTTGATCAGCTGAATCATCTAAGCTAGTTTTCCCCACTCTCTTACTTCAGAACTGCACTTAGACAGTATTCCTGAGTTTTTAACTTAAAATGAACATTTAAAAATTTCCTGATAATCAGTTTGAAACAAAAGAAATTCAGGTAAATTATCTCACCAGTAGAACAGACACTAATTGTTGACGTTGCCATAGATGGGTTACTTAATTTTTCTATGTCTCAGTTTCTTCATCTGTAAGTTCAATGGTCATGTAATTGACAATATAGTTTAAATTTTAAGCAAATCTCAAGAAATCTCAAAAAATAGCAGCAGTAAACAATTTATTTTTTAAATTTAGAAGTTGTTGATGGTTATTTTTAGT
>NW_012150930.1:662350-664304 GCF_000956105.1 Propithecus coquereli
TAATAATCCTTATTCTACCCTAGAACTATGTTAGTAATAATATGTAAATATATTTCTCTTTGCATCTTTAATTGTTAAGTTCACAGTAATAAGTGTAATTATTTAGTAGAGTTACTTGCTAGAATTATTTTTAATTAAGAAAGAGGAATTGAAATTTATTTTTTGCTGTGAGTATCCAGAAGTTTTCTAAGAAATAGTGATATTTTGGGGACATTTTGAGAGTAGAAGTTTGAAAATTAAGTGTTATATAATTAGTGCAAATACATGTCATATTTTGCTTTTTAATGTAGTTTTCTGAGGAATTTGGAATGAAACAAGAAACAAATATGGTTAAGTTGCTGGAAAAACAGTACCAAGAACGATTAGAAGAAGAAGTAGCTAAGGTAAGTTTATAGTTTATCTGGAAGATTATCTTGGTTTGAGCCTTCAGAAAACATAGATTTTTATTGATGGTATGCCCTTTATTTTTAGTTATAAGTTTTCATTTATAGTCCATCTTTAAGTGGTCAGATAATGGTATCAACTACCATTGCCTTTAAGTGAAATGTGTGGATTTTTATTTGAGAAGAACATTCTTCTCTTGATGTAGAATAGTAATTAGAAACTTTTCAGAATGCCAAAACAAATCTTTATATATTTCTTACCTTATGAAAAGTTTGGCCTTCCTTAAAAGTGGCAGAGAAGTTAGGAAAAGAAAGAGTGGTTGGTCCTGTATATATTACCTTTACCTACTTCCACTCAGAGAATTTACTGTGATGTTAGATAATGACAGATACTAAGGGAAGATAACCACTGAACATTAGCTCCTGGCTCAGTGGATGATGTTACCAATGTGAGTTTTGCTCACCTCTGTATCCTTACTCACTATGCCCAGTGTCATTCTTTTAAATTCTTGAATATCAACCGTATAACTTAGTGTACCATTATGGTTCCATTTCTTTATGAATATCAACCATATAACCTAGTGTACCATTATGGTTCCATTTCTTTAGTCTTTGTATTCCCTTTCATAATGCACACACCTGATTGGGTTTTAGTATTGGAACTGTTGAATTACGAGTTTGTCTGCTTATGTTTTTTATAATATTTTAACTGTTTCAATAACCAATCCCAGTGGAGTATATACATTTTAAAAGGGGAGGATTGATAGATAGGATATAAAGGAAATGCATAAGGATTTAGGGAAAACGTTAAGTTAGATGAAGAGGTCAAGACCTAAGGAATTATGCAGACCATAAGGATTTACTCACTTACATCTGAGCTGAATGTTTAGGTCATGGAGACCAAAGTGAAAAGTGAGACACCATCATTTTTATCTAGCTCTCAAATGTCTAATTCTTAGAGGAATGCAAGTTTTCTCTTGCACGTAGCTCTTAACATAAATTTCTCAAATGGCGTGTTATATCAGGGCATCATAGTATAGTAATTAACATGAGGTTTGGTATTGGGTATAGCATACTTTAAATTCTCTGTCTTACTAGATTTGTGAACTTAGGAGAAAGTTAACTTCTGGATCTCAGTTTCCTATGTGTTAAAAGGGAGAATAATAGAAATAGTAGTAATTCTTCTAAGGAGTCAATGAGCTAATGTATATAAAGCACGTAGCAGATCAGTAGATAACATGGTAAAGACTCATAAATAATATTTTAATAATAGTCTGATTACTATGATAATAGTGATAATTTTAAGATGTTTTGTAAAGCATCACTCATTCAAGCTGATAACAGAGCACCAAAATACAGGTCAGTGAAAACTATTCTAAAGGCAGCCCAGGTACTATGGTCCAACAGACAATATTTGATGGTCCAGCTTGGTCCTATAATAATATAGATTGTTGACATTAGTTACCAGTACTGGTAGGATTAAGCTGTACCTTTCACCTCTCAGATATAATGTTGGAAAAAGATTGAGAACCATTTTCTAAAAGCACAGGTTATAAAGAAAAAGCCCAATT
>NW_012150930.1:664354-665277 GCF_000956105.1 Propithecus coquereli
TGTCAGAGGTCACAAATCTAAATGCCTGTATTAACTTAGTGCTCATAAAATAAATGAGGAAGGCCAAGTGAAACCTGGAGAAAACATGCCTCATCCACAAGGGGCAGAGGCTGCTCAGTTTAAGCTTTTTGTTACCGTTTGTAGGAATGCGGGTCCAGTGTTGCTAGTTGGTTTATCGATTTTGTATGAAGCTTTTTGCATTTAAAAATATTAGGAAGTTTTCCAAAATAAACATATTATTTTGTAAAGCTGGCAAACAGAAAGCAAACAAACAACAAAAACTGTTTTATCCCCAGAACACTTCTGTAGCTTGTATTTAAAGTTCAAGCTTCTATTTTGCAACCGCAGCTGTAAACACATGCTCAGTGCAGCATCTTGAACTAGTTTTCTTTATAATTTAATCTATTATTTCTTGACTGCAGTATTTGCTGCTTTCTGAGAAGACTTTCTTCCGTTTTGTGGCTTTTTAAGCCTCCATTTTGGACTTTGCCTATCCTGTTTATAGTTACCAAGGACATGTATTTGATGCTCTTCTGACTCTGTATGCTGTTCTCATCCACTTTCATAGCTTCCAGATCTCTATGTCTGGGTCAGTCCTTATTTCTGACCTGCAGAGTCATATGTCAGATGTCTCTAATCAAAAATCCTTTAGTGTATGTCTCAATCAACATACTGAAATTTGAGTTTAACTTCTTCCCCTTAAACCAGCTTCTTGAGGATCATCTTAGGTGGTCCTCTTTGTGACCTCTTATCTTCCACCGTCCTAAAATATCCTCTGAAGGGAGTACAAAAGAAATGAAAGATAAATGGATACCTCATTCTCATTCATTTATCCAACCAATCATTTTTATTTCTTAATGAATGAATTATTTTATTCTTTACATCCAGGGACAGGCTGGACAGCCAGTAATTTTTATTTGCTA
>NW_012150930.1:677987-680774 GCF_000956105.1 Propithecus coquereli
AGAATAAAATGAGCATAACTTTTTAGATTATGGCACTGTATTAAAGTTTTAATATTAAGCTTAACAAATATAAGATTTTTATCATATAGAAACATTCGGCTGGGCACAGTGGCTCACACCTGTAATCCTAGCACTCTGGGAGGCCGAGGCGTGTGGATCCTTTGTGCTCAGGAGTTCGAGCCCAGCCTGAGCAAGAGCGAGACCCCGTCTCTACTAAAAATAGAAATTAGCTGGACAACTAAAAATATGTAGAAAAAATTAGCTGGGCATCGTGGCGCATGCCTATAGTCCCAGCTACTCAGAGGCTGAGGCAGGAAGATTGCTTGAGCCCAGGAGTTTGAGGTTGCTATGAGCTAGCTGACGCCATGGCACTCTAGCCCAGGCAACAGAGTGAGACTCTGTCCCCCCAAAAAAGAAAAAAAAAACATCCATGCAAGTATGTAAAGATATATTTTTGAGGATCTATATTATAGCATTGTTTGTAATAGTGAACATTTGGAAACAACCAAATGATCATCAGTAGGGGATTAGCTATATAAGTTATGAAATGGGACAGTGATATAATTTGTATCTGGCCAGTTTGGGACATAATGAAATGTAGAAGAGAATAGGAGAAGGAAGAGTGTGTGGACAAGAGGAGGGTGGAGCAAAGAAGGCAGCATGAGTGCACATGAAAATGGGCATGAGAAATTATATTTGCTAAAAATGAAAAATTATAACTTGTTCTTTTTATCTTTTCTCCACGATTCCTAAATATTAATCTTACCTTATTTTTATGACTCAAGCATTTTAAGAAAATTGTTTTTACAAACTAGTGAATGCATGTAAAACAACACAAAATACAAACATGAATACCAAAAGATATGTGAATAGAGTAAAAATAGAAAAGTCAGGAAGTGACTATGTGTGCATTAAGATTCTTCTCTTTACCGCCACTGCCCCCCATTCCACTAGACTAGAGGTAATCATTGTTGCTATTGATGTGTATTCATAGAAAAAAATCAGACTTTCTTCTATGCATATATACACATGTGTTAAAATAAGTTCTTAATAAAAGTGAGATTTTACAGACTTTTTCTTAATGTATCTCAGATAACTTTTAAAAAATGTCAATACCTATAAAAAGTTTGCATTTATAGTAGATTTTATAAAATGGCATGAAATTCAGTTGGTAATCTGTTAAAATACTCTGTCATTCAGTTGTGTTACTTTTAAGTGGAAAAATTAGTTAAAAATATGATTTAAGTTATACACTTAAGTTATTTACTCATAACTGTTGACTTACCATTTTTGTTTCCCCTGCCACAGTACACATTTTATGCATGGTATAAATTTTGGGTGAACAGTAAAGCACATAACTCTAATTCTTCTACCCTCTTTTATTTATATTTAGCTTCTCCATTGATTCAATGGTAATTACAGAATCTGATATACAGAGAAAAATGTACCCTGGAAGCTGTCTAAAAGAGGATATTGATGGTGCAATAGAGGTATTTTATTTTGGATCTTTAAACTGTCATATACACTGATTTTATTTTTCTTACTATCATTTTTATGTCTGTGGTTTAGTAATTATCCAATAAGTAATTGATGAGAAGTAAGCCTTATAAATATGAGGATACTTTATATAAAAGACCCAGAATATATAAGTAAGGAAATTAAATGTATTTTCATAGCATAGGAAAAACACAGAGAAGTTAAACTTGAGGTGTTTTCCCCTCTAATTATGTTATAGTTTAAAATTGTCCTGTTTCATATAACATTTGTGGGCCATCATAACTTTTTCTTCCCACCACAGAAAGTTGCACCAGGCTATCTCTAGAATAGTGTTTAGGAATCCCCAAGATCCAAGTGCTAGGGCTGGGATAATGGATTAGGCCTCCTCGGGCAGAGTTCTTATGATAAATAAAAGCTCCACATCTTCTATAGTAGTGCATGCCATCCAGTTAAACCACCTTCTGCCTTTCTTCAACATTCTATTATTTCCAATTTCTCAAACCTGCAACTTTTTTCAAACCTGCTAGACCTTGGTGTTCACTCAGTAGATTTTTAGCTCCTAAGTCCTAGAGATAGTAGAGATCATTGCCTTCCATTCAGGATACAGAGGAGAGATGTTAGTCACGTGCTTGATTCTTCTACACTCATCCCATATGGAATATCTGATTGGATGAAATTCAGACAATTGGTAAATAAATAAATACTTTCATGCTGAGAACATCTTTACAGTTTTGACAAGCTTATGGGATGGGTGTGGAGGCTCCTGCCTGGGCTAGAAGTTCCAGACAAGCCTGATAAACATAGTGAGATACCTCCCCACCCCCATCTCTACAAAAAAAATTTTGCAAATTAGCTGGACAGAGTGGCACGCTCCTGTAGTCCCAGCTACTCGGGAGGCTGAGGCAGGATTACTTGAGCCCATGATGATACCACTGCACTCCAGCCCAGGTGACAGAGTGAGTCCCTGTCTCAAAAAAAAAAGTTTATGGTTTTTTTCTGTTGATAAAAGTAATTTGTATCTGTAGAAAATTGGATACTATTAATAAGTACCAAGAAAAAGAGAAAATTTGCTTGTAATTTCATGAGGAAAGATAGCCAGTATTTAGTATTTTACTTAAAAGAAAATATAGGCTGGCATCTCCCTTTTCTTTCTTTGGGATGCCATGCTGTCTCCCTGCTCTCTCCTCCTGCCCTTTTTCTCCCCCGCCCATCTCTCTCTCTCCCTGTCTTACATTCTCACTGTCCTTCTAAAGGGTAAAATAAACTTTTTTACTTTTATATCTTAAAAAA
>NW_012150930.1:680824-682657 GCF_000956105.1 Propithecus coquereli
TGTCTTTTGTATCTAGGAGAATAATGTTTAATGATCTTTAGAAGCAGAAATAAAAATTTTAATTACTTAAAATATCCAATTTTGTTGTTAACAGACTTTATGCAGTGTCCTCGGTGAATGTTATACTCCTGCTTTAAAATGTGAAGTAAATGTAGAAGGGAGAGAGAATTCTGGTGCTTACACTTCTGAAAATCAAGAACCAGAGTTACGAGATTGTAGATATGAATTTCAAGGTAGTAAAAGCTTACCACACTATTAAACAGTATTTAATTTTCTTAAATAAATTGATGACAGTTATTTTACCTTTAATTATGATTTAATCACTCAGCCAGGTTGAGTTTATTATCTTAACATCTTGTCCTTTCAGATTCATGGAATCTTATGTTTAATATACATTTTTAATTTTTATAATGCAATAATTGTGATATGAAGATAATTGATGCTGTTTACAAATTTGCTTGTCTTTATTCTTTATTCCTCTACTCCCATCTTTTTCCTCATTCTAATTATTTTCTTTAACTCTTTATATCATAGATCAAGTCTTTAAAAGTTATTGTATTTATTGAATAAGTTTATGTCAGTGATTTATTATTTTAAAAATGAATAAGAAGAAAATTGAAAAATAAGAAATATATTAAATATCTTTCTTAATACAAATCTGGCATTAGTTTATTTTTACAAACTGTACCCTCAAATATTTTTGGTGTTCCTTCACAGATAAAAATGTGTCCTAGCCCTGTCCATTTATATGGATAATGAACAAAATGTATACAAATTAATGAATACCAAAGAGAAATTTAACATATTTTAATATGAAATTTTCAAATTGTGTTTGTAGCCGGTGTTTCATATCAATGAGATTTTAATTTATGGTTACTAAATATATGAGATTTACATCCAGTGGGCAATTTTCTAAAGTTATAAATAGGTGAATGATATTTATTGGAAGATGCAGACTTTTACTGTGGAGTGAAATTAGTATAATTGTCTGTTTATCATTTAGACCTTCAAGAAAACTTGCAAACTCTTCTCAACAAAGTTACAGAAGAATGCAACAAACTCTTGGTACTTCAGAAACGATTAAGCAAGGTCTGTGAAATGGGAAATGTATTATAGTGTTCGTGTTTATTCTATTACCTGCTGTTCTGTAAGCTGCTTTATCAACCAAGAATTTATAAAATAAGTGAACATGAAAAGGAGAGTGGGAAAAGTGATACATAGTGATAGCAGAGAATTTGTATCAGTAACTGAAGGCATTTATACAAGTCGAATAATATTTAATCCTTTCAGAGAGTTTTTGAAATCACAAATTAAAAAACATAAGATATCAAATTGTAAGCTATGTGAAATGATTCCATTTAATTTTATATATAACATAAAATTAAAGCAATGGGTCTTTCTGTTTTAGAGAAAACTGGTAACTAGCTCAGTTGTTTAGCACATAGCTAATTAGTTTCACACAGTGTAATCTGTGTCAGTTTTATTTTCAAGCAGTTTTAAAAATGTATTCATAGAAAACTAGGTAAGATAGTATACATGATTTAGTAAAATTTATTAACTATATCAGAAAAATAACTTTAAAAACATAACAAAAAATAACAAAGAAATAACTTATTGGTAAGGATAAGTGTTGTAATTCTCATGTTGTAGAAAAAAAATTCAGAGAGATTGTTTATTTGGGGTGCTTTTCGATGTTCAATTATATTAAAATGTTTAGACAGATTTGAAAGATTTTTTTTTTTAATTTTTTTTAAAAATAGAGACAGGATCTCGCTCTTGCTCAGGCTGGTCTCAAACTCCTGAGCTCAAGCTATCCTCCCACCTCGGCCTCCC
>NW_012150930.1:696064-698084 GCF_000956105.1 Propithecus coquereli
GGGATCTTTGTCCATTTAAGTCACTGATATATCCCAATCACCTGTGCTAATTCCCTGCACATAATAGGTACTCAATACATGTTTGTTAAATGAATGAACAGTTTGTAATTTAGTCGATGTGTGTTATGGTATATGAATAGCTCTGTAAAACCCTCAGAGATTTAATCTAACTTTGGGTGGCTCTGCTATTCTAGGACTGATGCCTTCATAGGCACTTGTTAATGGAACCTCAACACATTTTTTTATGGATGGTGGTGACCGACAAATACTAAGTGTCTGTACTCCTCTGGAAGCAGTTTGTTACTCTCTCTTTTATTTGGGGCCTGTATATAGGCTTTGGAATTGTTCACTCAGTATCGGCCCAACCTTATTAAACTCCCATGTTCTTTGAGATCAGTGGTTTCCAAACATGACCATACATCAGAAATAGTGGAGGTGTTTGAACTTTAATACCATTTTTTAATAGTTACAATTACAGATTACTGGATTATACATTTGGAGAGTCAGACTCATTAGCATCGAGATAGAACCTGGAAATTCGTGTTTTTAACAAGATATTAATAATTCTGAAGCATGCAGTCATTGGAATGACATTTGGAAGCTACTGCTTTAGGCTTTCTGCTGTGAAAGAAAACAGGTAGATAGCAAGAACTTTCTAATAACTGGTCACTGCATTTCAAGTAATCTTCCTGTAATTAGTGATGCTTTCTCTCCAAAGCATGAAGAAAAGGGAGGTTTCTGGAAATGTAGGCTTACTTTTGGTATTCCTGTATTTGGGCTTCTGCCAGCTCACCACCCTCGCTCAGAGTTTGTATGACATTCCGTGGAAGTGTATTGACAATACCTTTCAGCTAAAACCATTAGTTTACCCCCTTCTCCCCACAAAAAAGAGTTTTACTCACCGCCATGCTCATTCTTTCTAACAATAATGAGTCAAAGTTATTTCTTATAAATATCATCACATATTTTGGGCACAACTGTGAAACATTTTGAATAGAGTATACTGTTCTATGTAGGTGGACTTGAAATAGTTTAAGAAAAATGACTGGGTCATTCATTTAATATTTGGTGACTTCCTACTAGAAGCTTCTTCATACTAGAATCTCACTACGGGATTGGAAAGACCAGGAGTTTTAGTTTCAGGCAGATCTGCATTTGACCCTTGATTTGACCTTTTATTGGCTATGTGATCTTGGACAGATTATTTAAACATCTTTAAATAGTAGCAGGGATGATGATAATTATCCTTTAGAGTATGAAGATCAAATGAAATGGTAACTCAGAAGAGCCTTGGCTAGATGCCATGGAGGAAGAATTAGGTGTATATAAAGCGGCCCTTTCCATCCAGGGTCTTTAATCATTGAAATAATTATTCACAAAATAACTTTTAAAAGATAGTGGTTGGGGAATATAACATAGTGATATAACCAAAGTGCTGGAATTTAAACACTTGTCTGTGTGGCATTTTTCACTGCATGTTTCTATAATACTGCCTATTGGAGTAGTACCAGGGAAATGGAAAGGAAAGATGAATATTGAGACATTGTAATGGAAGGAATGTTGGGAACAAAGCAGAGGGAAATGTCAAAGATGTCTCTATGGTTGAGCCTAGGGAATATGGAGAAGGATGGCACATTAATGTAAATAGGGAAATCAGGAGGTGGAGGAGGAGGAATTGTAAGAGAGGAACAGTGAATTCAGTTTTAGCCAGACTATTTTTTTCAGTTTGGCATAAACACTTTCAAATGCTATAAAGCTTACAGAATGAAGTCATTGCAGACTATGTAATACTTTTTGGAGTTTGGATCATAATGGCTGGGTAGATAATCAGGATGGTTTTCTAGGCTGTAAAAATAACATCCAAGACATAAAGCCAAGGATCTGAACAATATATGCAAGGGACAGTGAGTAGAACAGAAACAAAATGGCGAGAATGATAGAAAAACTAGGAAAGGGAAGGGAAGGAGGATAAGGGAAGTGAATGAGTATTTAGAAAGATGGAATGGACATAGAACATCAG
>NW_012150930.1:698134-699965 GCF_000956105.1 Propithecus coquereli
TTGATAATATAAAATTTATCATTTATGAGTTGAAATTTCAAAGATTAAGTCCTGTTATAAATATTGTTATGAACTTTCTACTAAAATTCTGTGAAGCACTGTTTTTGCAGTAAAATGAACTCCTTTCTAGATATCAAAGAATATTATTAATGTAATTTCAGTGCCATGAAGGGAATGGGATGTGAATCACTGTGTCAGAGAATAGGGAATAACTTATAATAATAATAATAGTAATATCAGTGTTACAATTTTTGGTGATTTTGAAAAAATATCTTAAATTCAAAGTTGCTTTAATATAGATTTCAAAGTACTGGATCATATGTTTATGTCACTGCTTTTATTCTGTTGTTTCCAATAGATTCCAGGACAGCAAACAGATGGTATGAAACTTGAATTTGCAGAAGAAAACCTCCCAAAAGAGGAAACAGAGTTTTTATCAACCCATTCTCAGATGACCAGTTTACAAGACATTGGTAAATTTTGATTACATACCACAATCAATATTTTACTTTTTTACCAAATATTCAGTAATTTTCTTTTCTACTTTAAAATTTGAGACAACTTAGTGACCTTGGACAGTTCATTGCAACCTCTCTGATCTCAATTTTCTCATCCTTAAAATGAAAAATTTGGCCTACTTATCTCTTTGGTCCTTTCCCACTTCTTACGTTCTATGAGTCTAAATTGTTTTAAATTTAAAGACATAAAATTGTTGGATTTAGGGGTACTACAGTCATGAGCATAGAAAAATGATCTTGAATTGCACTATTTATGTTTTCTTGTTTTCATCAGAAGTAATTCAAATTGAAACCTGAGTTACTACCACTAAGAACATTTTTTTCAAAGAAGAATTAGTATTTTCTGCACACACAAAGTGATTGTGGTATTTCAGTAATTTGTACTGAAATGGGCATTTTCTTCTATTCACATAACAGATATTGATCATAAAAGCAAGTTATCTTCTCTCCAAGATATTGAAAAAATTAAACAACTTGAAGAACAAGTTCAAACATTAGAAAACCTCATATCCTCTTTGCAGCAACAGTTGAAAGAAACTGAAGAAAACTATGGGGCAGAGATCAGTTGTTTGCAGGAAAGACTTCAAGCTATTGATGAATCCACAGTTCAGCCAAGGTATCCATCTACTTATAATTTCATTCAGTAGTATTTGTAGTTTAGTAACAATCATAGTATCATCTGGAATGGTTATTTTAAGGACAAAAATGTAACTTAAGCAAAGTTGCTTGAAAGAGATATAAGATGTAGCATTTTTCAGAAGTAAGAGTGGGAGATAATTCTCTATCTTTGAAATGTATGAAGTAGATGTTGAGGTAAACCAAAGACATTTTAGTATAGGAATTTTATTTACATTTTTATTTGCTAAAGATGCTGGTTGTTACTAATCTGAATTAAATCAGGCAGTGCGCATGTATTTGTGGTTTATTCTATGCCCAGTCTTTGCTACTTTGATGTGGTGAGTATTTAAGGACTATAAGATACAGTCATTCCAATCATGGCTGGATTTCCCTCCACTTGGTTGTCTAATGTTTAAATTCACCATGTCCCAAGTAGAACTCTGGATCTTTCCCTCAAAATTTGCTCCTTCTGCAGCCATCTCTGTCTATCATGAGTCCTCTTTGATACCTCTCTTCTAATTTATCAAGAAATCCTGTTTTCTCTGTACTTCTTTGTTTTTTCAAAGTACTTCTGAACTGCACCACTCCTCACCACCCGCGGGCCCCTGCCATCATCGTATCTCATCTGGATTACCCTAACTCCTCCCTGAAGTCTATTCTCAACATAGTCAACTCAGGTGGCAGAACCTTGCTTT
>NW_012150930.1:700015-702711 GCF_000956105.1 Propithecus coquereli
GAATGTGATATACATATATAAAATAATTATCCAAGGCAACATTTAAGTGTTTAAAAGTGAAATGTAAAAAGTACTTTGGAATTAAGCAAACAGGTAGATGAGTATACGCTGAAATAATTAAGAAAGATTTGTTGGAGAAAGTGGGACTTGAATTGGACCACAAAAAAAATGCAGGTTTGGATAAGGAAGGTGGGGAGTTGTTGAGGGGGGAGAATAACATTCCAGGTGGGAGGTGATATTATGAAAGTCTTGGAGGTGTAAGTGTGGTATATTTGTTCATATTTCTGAGAGAGTAATGGATCCTAAGATTAGAGAGGATAGACCGTACCAAACTTCGAATGCTAGGCTGGACTTTTATCTTGTAGATATTAACAGACTGATAGAAATTTGTGATCATAGGCTAGATATCATGAAGTTGAACTTTTAAAGAGATTAATCTGGCAGCAGCGGGAGATAGAAAAGAAGAAGGGACAGTTTATGATATTTTAGGGAAAAATCAAAAGAATTTGATAGTCAGTGTGGAAGAAAAAGGAGAGAAGCAAGGCCAAGATTTTTTTTCCATTACTTATGTCAATGAAACTTGAGCCTTAGATGTCTGTATAACAGGGTACAGAATTTGGGTTTGTTGGGGGTCCCCAAGACCACTGCCAGGTTCCATGATTTTAAATTCAACCTACAGTTATACTTAAGGCTGTGATTTATTACAGCAAAAGAATACAAAGCAAAATCAGCTTTGAAAAAGGTACCTGGAGCAAAGTCTGGAGGAAAGCAGGCACAAACTTCCTCTCCCAGTAGAGGCACAGGACGTACTTTAATACTGCCAGCCATGAGTTGTGACAACGTGTGCGAAGTATTTTCTACCAAGGAACCTCACCTGAGCCTACTATGAGTCCACAGTTTTCTATCAGAAATGAATTGCATAGGCATCCTCTGCCTGGCATGTACCCACATTCACACTTCAATGCACGTGTTCTGCATAAACCATAGTGTTTGCATAGTCTAGGCAAAGTAAGCCACACGTACCATTTAGGCAAAGTTCTATTCTAGTGTAGGGAACTGTTTACCAGTTATTTTCCCAAATTCCTGTCAAGGGCTAAACTTGCCAGCAGACCTTCTTAAAGATAGGCAGTGTAGTGACTGCTATGTGAACTCTTTAGTGCATGATAGGTAATAAGTGAATTTTACATTTTAACACAATAAGTTAGCTACAATTGCAAGGCATCCCAGAGTTTTTTGGGAGTCAGAGTCAGGAGTACAGTACATCACTGCCTGACCTTTTGGCTTTGTCTTCTAATCTTCCTCCTCATATCAGCCATACTGAAATACTCAGAATTTCCCAAATACACCTTGATCTAACACCCCTGACTACAGTACATCACTGCCTGACCTTTTGGCTTCGTCTTCTAATCTTCCTCCTCCCATCAACCATACTGAAATACTCAGAATTTCCCAAATACTCCCTGATCTAACACCCCTGGGCTTTTTTGCATGCTGTTCTTTCTGCCTAATACTGCCCATCCCCTTCTAGTCTCCTTGGTTTGTTCCTACGTGTTACTCCAGTTGGTTCGAATGTTACTTCCTCTGTGTCATCTTTACCTGTCTTCCTAGACTTAGGCATTTCTTCCTCTGTTCCCTTAGCATCTATACAAGCCTGTGCTTACTGCAGTTACCTTTTTCTGTTATTTTAAATACTTGATTACCGTTCTGTCTTTCTTCCATGTTCCAAAGCTCCTTATACAAACTTGTGTTTGTATCACATTACTTTTCATGTTATTATAATTATTTGTTTACTCTTCTGTCTCTTCCATTGGATTCTAAACCCTTCAGAATCAGGAAACCTTCTGTTTATTTTTATTTCCTCTTCCTAACACAGTGCTTGTTTAGCACTCAGTAAGTGCTTAATAAATGTTTGCTGAATGAATTAGAAAGATTGGGCTAGAAACTTAAGAATTTACCTGATGATCTCATTTTCTCTGGGAAGTAGGAGACAAGGCCTCTGTTGAAATGTACTTGAGGGGTAGGAGTTGGGTAGGCTTGATAATAGTAGTAACCAATTAAAACAGCCTTCATGGGAAATAGCTTTATCCTGTTGCTCACCTGCTTCTACAGTATCCTTTGCTCATCTGGTCTAGCAAGTCTGAACTCTTTCCCCTTGCTTTTAGTGTCTTCTGTAATTCGGATCTACCCTATTTAACTAGCTTTATTTCCCCTCCTTGGCCAAATTAAACCCCTGCGATCATTGTCTTCATTACTTACAACATAGGCCATTCTTTCACAAATGTTCTTACTCTTTCTTCTTTATAGCCTTCTCAAATCGTTGGCAAAAATCTTCGAGGCCTGAATCAAATTTGACTTTCTCTGTAATTACTCATATCCACATCAATCTGTCTTCTGTGTCATTGTCATTATAGTCAAACTTTATAGTTTTGTACTTCTCTAATTGTTTAATTTTATTTCCCCAACTACTTGATAAATTCTGTGAGGGCAGATATACCATATTTTTTTCTTACTGACTTTATATTTTAACTCTCCCTTGTCACAATGCTGATTACATAGATTATTGAATATTTGATAAACGAGTAAATTAACACACATATGCCTCTGACATATTGCTGCCTAGTTTAATAGTTAAGGAAATAAGCTGAAATTTATCTGTTTTCATTAGTTTCCTTCCTTCCTTTTTTTTTTTTTTTTTT
>NW_012150930.1:712765-715523 GCF_000956105.1 Propithecus coquereli
CTTCTAAGGAGTCAATGAGCTAATGTATATAAAGCACGTAGCAGATCAGTAGATAACATAGTAAAGACTCATAAATAATATTTTAATAATAGTCTGATTACTATGATAATAGTGATAATTTAAAGATGTTTTGTAAAGCATCACTCATTCAGGCTGATAACAGAGCACCAAAATACAGGTCAGTGAAAACTATTCTAAAGGCAGCCCAGGTACTATGGTCCAACAGACGATATTTGATGGTCCAGCTTGGTCCTATAATAATATAGATTGTTGACATTAGTTACCACTACTGGTAGGATTAAGCTGTACCTTTCACCTCTGAGATATAATGTTGGAAAAAGATTGAGAACCATTTTCTAAAAGCACAGGTTATAAAGAAAAAGCCCAATTAGAGTAGTGATTCCCAGTATAGATCACATTAGATTTTTCTTGTGATTTGGGTACATACCACTAAAAATAGACATTTATGTATTTACATTTCACTGTTAGTGTTCTGGGTGCTGAGGTATAACAGAGAAAAAACAAAATAAAATCTTTGCTCCCATAGACCTTACATTCTAGTTAGTACAGATAGACAACATAAAGATGGTGATAAGTACTATGAAGAAAAACCAAACAGGGGAATAAAGACTAGGAAAATCCGTGGGGAATGAGATGGCGTTATTTTATATAGGGTCGTCATAGAAAGCCTCACTTTTAAAGTGAGACTAGACAAGAATCCTGAAGCAAGTGAGGGAATGACTCATGAAGATAATCAGGTTGAGGACCTTTATCTTCAGGGAAGTAGAAAAGAGAAAGGAGAGCAAGAGAAAAAGAAAAGTCAAGAATTGCCAGATATCTTGTAAGAGGTGGCAAGGAGACTTGACTAGAGATTGTGAAGGCTGCTTGCCCAGCTGCTCACTCTGCTGAGTTGGGAGAACTGTTTGATTCCGACCTGCAGCCCCCACATTCATGGGACCTGGTTGGTGAAATATTGTGAAATTCTGGCACAGATTTATCTCCTCAGCAGATATAGCTGGATACGGGAGGAAGAAATACAGGGAAAGGGAGCAAGGGCTCACCCTTTAGGAGGACATTACTCCAGGTTATTTGACCTGAGCAACTGGAAGAATGGAGTTGCTAATTACTGAGAGTTCTTTAGTAGGAAGGAAAAGACTGCAAAGGGGTAGATTTTTGAGAGGAGTGGGAGACTTAAGAATTCAGCTTTTGACTCATTAAATGCAAAAACACTTAATAAACATCCAAGTACAAATGTTGAGAAAGTGATTGCATATATAAACTTAGAGTTTAGGAAAAAGGGTAAAACAAGAAATGTGAATATGGAAGTTAGCATATAGAGCAATGTTTTTCAAATTGTGAGTTGCAGGAAATCAATTTAGTGGCTTGGGACCAGGATTTTAATATTGTTGGAAATGTTCAATTTTATACACACAATACACACACAAGTATCTGTGTATGCTTTGGGTCATAATATAAAATAGATTTCTTTGTCGTCATGTGTGTGTATATATTTACCATGGATTGCAGTGAAAAAATTTTAAAAACTAATAAATAGGGAATGAGTGTAGATAGAGAAGACATCTGGAAACTCAGCCTGGAGGACACCAGTGTTTACGGATCAGGGAAAGAAGGACGAACAAAGGAGATTGAGAAGGAGCAGTAAATTAGATATGGAAAGAACAAAAGAGCGAGCATTATAGAAACCAGGAAAAATGTGTCAAGGAGGGGATGTAATAAACTGTGTCAAATGTTTCTGATGGATCAAGAAAGATCATAATTGCAAGTGAGCACTATGACTTTCATAAGATGTGGTGAAGACAAACTCTGCTTAGATTGCGTTTGAGACAGTAAGGAGAGGAAGAAGTTGAACTGTTTTGAAGAGTTTTACTTAAAAGGTGACCAGAGAAATATAGTGGTAGCTGAAGGGTGATGTACGGGATCAAGTGGTAGATTTTTTTTGTTGCTCTTTTGTTTTTGTTGAGGATGGCAGATACGTCTATTTCTATGCTAATAGAAATGATTGATGTGAGAGAGAAAAAAATAGCTGATACAGTGGAGAAGAGGAGCAGTTGCTGGAACAGTGTCCTTGAGTAGATGAGAGGGGGTTCCATTCCCTGGAGGATTACCATTAGCTAGGAGCATGACGGTTTAATCCATAATAATGGGAAGGAACGCAGATAATATTTGGCTCATTATTCAAGTATGTTTTGAGATGCAGTATTTGGAGTCTGTGGAAGTTCTCTTCCAGTAATTGCTTTTATTTTCTCGCTAAAATAAGAAGCAAAGTCAACACCTGAGAATGACAAAGAGAAGTGTACTAGAGCTTTTTTTCTTTCTAAGTAGGTGTGAAGTGGTATCTCATTGTGGTTTTTTTTTTTTTAATTGCAGAATATTATGGGGGTACAAACATTTTGGTTATATATATTGCCTTTGCACCACCCAAGCCAGAGCTACAAGCATGTCCATCCCCCAGACAGTGTGCTCCACACCCATTAGTTATGAATTCACCCATCCCCTCACCCCCCTCCCACCTGCCTGACACCTGATGAATATTACTTCCACATGTGCACATTAAGTGTTGATCAGTTAGTACCAATTTGATGGTGAGTACGCATGGTGCTTGTTTTTCCATTCTTGTGATACTTTACTTGGAAGAATGGGCTACAGCTCTATCCAGGATAATACAAGAGGTGCTAGATCACCATTGTTTTTTGTGGCTGAGTAGAACTCCATGGTATACATATACCACATTTTATTA
>NW_012150930.1:715573-739244 GCF_000956105.1 Propithecus coquereli
GGCACTTGGGTTGTTTCCACATCTTTACAATTGTGAATTGTGCTGCTATAAACATTCATGTGCACATGTCTTTATTATAGAATGATTTTTTTTTTCCTTTTGATAGATGCCCAGTAGTGGGATTGCTGGATCAAATGGTAGTTCTGTTTTTAGTTCTTTATCTCCATATTACTTTCCATAGAGGTTGTACTATTTGCAGCCCCACCAGCAGTGTATGAGTGTTCCTATCTCTCCGCATTCAAGCCAGCATTTGTTGTTTTGGGACTTTTTAATGAAAGCCATTCTCACTGGAGTTAAGTGATATCTCATTGTGGTTTTGATTTGCATTTCCCTGATGATTAGAGACATTGAACATTTTTTAATATGTTTATTGGCCATTAGTCTATCTTCTTTTGAGAAGTTTCTGTTCATTTCCTTCGCCCACTTTTTAATGGGGTTGTTTTTTTCTTGTTGATTTTCCTAAGTTCTGTATAGATTCTAGTTATCAGTTCTTTATTGGACATGTAGCATGCGAATATTTTCTCACATTCTCTGGGTTGTCTGTTCACTCTAATGACAGTTTCCTTGGCTGTGCAGAAGCTTTTTAATTTGATCAGATCCCATTTATTTATTTTTGTTATTGCTGTGATTGCTTTGGGGGTCTTCTTCATAAATTCTTTGCCTAGGGCGATGTCTGTAAGTTTTCTCAGCATTTTCTTCTAAAATTCTTACGGTTTCATGTCTTAGGTTTAAGTCTATTACCCATTGTGAGTTGATTTTTGTGAGAGGTGAGAGGTGCGAATCCAGTTTCATGCTTCTGCATGTGGCTATCCAATTTTCCCAGCATATTTATTGAATAGTGATTCTTCTCCCCAGTGTATATTTTTGTCTGCTTTGTCAAAGCTCAGATGGCAATATGAGGATGGTTTTAAATCTGGGTTCTCAGTCCTGTTCCAATGATCTATGTCTCTGTTTTTGTGCCAGTACCAGGCTGTTTTTGTTACTATAGCCTTGTACTATAGCTCAAAGTCTGGTAGGTTGATGCCTCCCAATTTGTTCTTTTTGCTTAAGATTGCTTTTGCTATACAGGGTCTTCTCTGGTTCCATACAAAGCATAGAATTATTTTTTCTCGATCTGCGAAAAATGATGTTGATATTTTGATAGGAATTGCATTGCATCTATAGATCACTTTAGGTAGTATAGACATTTTTAACAATGTTGATTCTGCCGATCCATGAGCGAGCATGGTAGGGTTTTCTAAGGAGAGAGAAAAGGGCTGCCTAGGGGAAGGAATGAGAGATGGAAAAGACTGGGGAAATGCAATAGAATTGCCCAGTATCACTAAGTGCCCATGTTGAGGGTAGTGATTATGAATTCAAAATGAAACCAGTCAGCTTGGTTGGATTTTTTTTCCTCCTCTGTTAAGTACAGCTATAGAGACACAGAGTATGTAGATAGTTAATTGTAACCAGAGGTGGAATTTTATTAAACATTATAGTGAAGGGAAAGGAGAGAATAACATGATATAGGCAAGTCTGTTTTTTTTAGTTTCCAAACTAGAGTTCTTATAATCATTTCTGTCATTCCTTCCTCATCTAAATGCATATACAAAACAAAGTGATCTTTATGATACCAGTTTTTCAAAATTTCAACAGCTTCCTTTGTCTAAGTATATGATCACATTTTTGGTATTCTTTGTTATTATCTTTCCTGAAGTATAATTTACATAATATGGTATTCACCAATTATAAGTGCAAAATTTGGTGAGTTTTAACAAGTGTTAACAGTCGTGAAACCAACAGTACAATCAAAAATATAAAGCGTTTTGATCACCCCCAAACATTTCCTCATGACCCTTTGGAGATGTCACTTTCCCTTAATATATTGCTGGATTCTATTTGCTACTATTGGATCAAATATATTCGTATCTGTGTTAATGGAGAATATTATCTGTTTTTTTTTTTTTGTGATGTCTTTTGTTTTGATATCAGAATAATGCTGGTCTCGTAAAGTGTTGCAATGTATTACCTCTTCTGTTTTCCAGAAGAATTTGTGTAGAATTGATTTTATTTCATCGTTAAATATTTTGTAGAATTTGCCAGTGAATGCAACCAGGGCTGGAGTTTTTTTGTTGGAATTTTTTTAACCTATGAATCCAATTTGTTTAATAGATTTAATTTTATTCAGGTAATCTATTTCTTTTGGAGTGACCATTGTTAGATTGTGTTACTCAAAGAATTGTTCCTTTTCATCTAAGCTGTTGAATTTATGTACATAATTTGTAGTATTCTTTTTGCCATTTAACGTTGGTGGGAGCTGTAGTGTTATCCTTACTTTCTCAAGTTTTTGTTTGTTAGTTTGACTAGAGGTTTATCAGTTGTATTGATAGTTTCAATCCAAATGTCCAGCTTTTGGTTTCATTGGAGTTTTTTTTTTATTTTCATTGATTGCTACTCTTTATCTTTTTTATTTCGCCTTGCTTTGGGTTTAATTTTAATTTGCTCTTCTTTTCCTAGTTTTTTTAAAAGATCTTTCTTCTTGTCTTTTTTCTTTTTCTTTTCTTTGAAACAGGATCTTGCTCTGTTGCCTAGGCTGGAGTGCAGTAGTGAGATCACATAGCTCACTGCAACCTCAAACTCCTGGACTCAAGCAGTCCTCCTGACTAGCTAGGACTGTAGGCGTGCACCACCACCACCAGCTAATATTTTAGTTTTTTGTAGAGATGAAGGTCTCACTATGTTCCCCAGGCTGGTCTCAAACTCCTGGCCTCAAGTGGTCCTCCCACCTTGTTCTCTCAAAGCACTGGGATTACAGGCATGAGCCACACTGCACGCAGTCTCTTCTTTTCTAATACATGCATTTAATGTTAAATTTCCCTGTAAACATTGCTTAAAGCTGCATTCCACATATTTTCATTCAATTCAAATATATTATTTCCCCTGTTATTTCTTCTTTGATTCATGAGTTATTTAGAAATGTGTTGTTTGATTTCCACATCTTTGGGATTTTCAGATAATTTCCTGTTTTTGGTTAATTAATACATTAATTTTTAGTTTCTTTGTGGTCAGACCACATACCTTGTATGATTTCAGTTCTTTTAAATTTATTGCCCAAAATATAGTCTTATCTGGGTGAATGTTTTATGTGTACTTGAAAAGAGTGTGTTCTCTCCTGTTTAAATTTCAAGTTTCCCTCTCATATTTCCCTTCAGCCTGAAAAACTTCCTTTAGCATTTCTCTTAGAGCAGATCTGCTGACAGTGAGTTTATATGTCACCTAATTTTGAATTGTATATTGAATGTTTTAAATATGTTGTATACACTCTGGGATCTTGTTATAATCCTCTGAAGAATGTGATTTTTAAAAAACTATAGGCAGTCAACCAGTTAGCTTCAGACTACAAGCTCTGTTTCACCATTTTCCAAGTTTTGACTCTATTCTGCAGTCTCCTTGCCTTTGTTTACTTTTCAGAGTTTTTAAGTGGTTGCTTTTGTATTTTGTTCAGAGTTTTTAGTTGTAATCAGTGGGAGAGAGAGGCCATGGTGGTCTTTATGCTGTGTGAAATCACAAGTCTTTGTCTGTGTTTT
The DNA here is from genome assembly GCF_000956105.1 of Propithecus coquereli. Taxonomy (NCBI): domain Eukaryota; kingdom Metazoa; phylum Chordata; class Mammalia; order Primates; family Indriidae; genus Propithecus; species Propithecus coquereli. The sequence goes on from NW_012150930.1 coordinate 719,140, forward strand.
GTTATTCCACAATTTAGATACAATCTTTCTTTATACCACATCAGTATTTCGATTTACCCACATATCTATAGAAAAATTTTAATGCCATAATCCTTTTTGTATCTTAAACCTTCCTTTTAGGATATTTCTACTTTTTGAAGGAAATCCTTTAGAAGTTCTTTTACTGATCATCTGTTAGTTGTAAACTCTGTTCTTCATTTTGCCCATGAAAGTTAGTTATATTGACCATTTGAATCTGGTTTGACAGTTGTTTTTATGATAATATTCTGCTGTTTTCGTCTGACTTCATTTATTTCTTCTGAGAAGGTCCAGTTCTGTTTTAGGTAATACATCTTTTTTCTTTGAAAACGTTTAAGATCTTCATTTTGATTTTGGTGTTCTCTTTATTTGTCATCCTTATAATTCATTGGTCTTCTTGAATCTTGGCAATGGTGTCTTCTGTAAATATTCTCAGCCATTATTTCATGAAATAGTTCCTTTCCATTTCTCCCTATTATATCCTCCTGGAACTCTGATTAGATTTTGGTTGAACATTCTCACTCTATCCTTCATATCTCTTTGCTTCTCTTTCATATTTTTAATCTTTTTATTTTCTCATGTTATATTCTCAGTATGAAGAGACAAAGAGGCAGATTGGGTTCAAGACAGGAAGTTAGGCCGGATGCGGTGGCTCATGCCTGTAATCCTAGCACTCTGGGAGGCCTAGGCGGGTGGATCGCTCAAGGTCAGGAGTTCGAGACCAGCCTGAGCAAGAGCGAGACCCCGTCTCTACGAAAATAGAAAGAAATGATCTGGACAACTAAAAATATATATATAACAATTAGCCGGGCATGGTGGCACATGCCTGTAGTCCCAGCTACTCTGGAGGCTGAGGCAGAAGGATCTCTTGAGCCCAGGAATTTGAGGTTGCTGTGAGCCAGGCTGACAACAGAGCACTCTAGCCCAGGCAACAGAGCAAGACTCTGTCTCAAAAAAAATAAAATAAAATAAGACAGGAAATTAAGGCAAAACTCAGTCTTAAGGTCTTGACCACTGTTTAGAGAAGGTTAAAGATATGTTTTGTTAAAGAGTATTGCCTAGTTAACTAATTCTTTCATCTCTTTTGACATTTTACTGTAATCTGCATGTGTTCCAATTGACAGTTTTTTAGAAAATTTCTACCAAACCCTGGTTCTGTCCAAGCTACCATAGGCATCCAGGAGGTCCAGTTTGGCAGGTAAAATGTAGTAGTGGAATTATCTGGGCAGGTGCAGCATAACAGGTAGTGTTTAAGGTACTGGAGCTCTATAGTTAGACACTCTTTGATTCAAATCTCTGTTCTAAAATTTATTAAATATATGACCTTCAATATAGTTTCTTTTTTTTTTTTTTTTTGTATTTTTTTTTTCAGGATATTATGGGGGTACAGATGTTTAGGTTCAATATAGTTTCTAATCTTGCTGCACTTCATTTTTCTTAGCATTGGCTATTAATATTATAATTATTCTTCCTAAGTCAGTTGTAGTATTATACTTCTAGATAGATTCATTTAGCTGTGGAGGTAATTTTATAATGTTACATTTTAGGAGGTGAGCTTAGGTAAGACTGCAGGATTTTGAGCCCCCGCTGCCGTAATTTTTTGCTTTGTGTTTTGGAGTCAAATTACTTAATCTCTCTCTCTCTCCTTAGTTTCCTCATCTATTAAATTGGGGTAGTAAATGAGGATTAAATTAAATAATACAAGGGCTTACTAATTGATTATTGCTGCTTTTATTGCTGTTGTTCTTGCTATTATCAGTATAATTTTTATTGAAGCAGAACTTCATTCAGCAGCTGGAGAATGTAGCATCTGGGAGGAAGGAGGCTAGCTGGAAACAGGTGGGAATCAGGATCCCAGATAGGCAAGTCAAATTCAAGACTTTAAAGCAAAAGTTCAGACATATGAAATGGACCAACAAGGAAAACAGTTAGAGAAGGCTGAAGGTCAGTAGGTACAAAAGTTTTTAACCTCAGGCATGCTTATCCTGTGCATTAAGCCCATTTGTATGTTCCAGACCAATGAGGAAAACAGAGAAGGCTAATGGTCAGTAGGCATAAAGGTTTCTACCCACAGGCATAGTTTATTCCAGGATTATGACAGCCAGGCTTCCCTCAAATTATCTATGGAGAAAGGACTTGAAATAAAGTTATTGATACAGTTGGTTCTCAAAGGCATAGGGACTTGTCAGAGCCAAGGCTACTAGTCAGAATTTCTAAGTACCAGTGCTAGGGGCACTAAAATAAGCAGGGATTCAGGATCTTAATGGTAGTGAAAAGTCAAATTAGAGAATATTGAAACATTTGCTCATACTTAGTAATCATATAAACCAAGTGTCCTGCTTCTGGAAATTTATTGTGAGGAAATAAGAAAGGATATGCACAATGATATAATTATAAAGATTTCATCACAATGGTGTTTAAAATATAAAAATCGACTCAGTCTAAATGTCCAACAAAAGAGAATTGATCGAATAAACTTATAGTACATCTGTATAAACTGTGAAACTTTGAACCGATTAGAAATTATATAGAAATGTATTTCTTGACTTGAAAAGATATTTACTATAGTTAAGCTATCAATACTGGTTATAATATTAAGAGTATGATTACATTTTTGTAGGAAAATGCATATCTATTCCTATCTATATATGTGAAGAGGAAGGAGGTTTGGGAAAATATTTATTAAGTTTATAGTGATTTTCTTTGAAGAGAGAGATATAGGGCTTTTATTTTCTGATTTTTGTGCTGAACATTTATTGGTGTTGTAGTAAGAAAAAATTTTACTTCTTTTTTATTTTAAAGGCAAGCAGTAAAATAAATACGTTGACACTAGATTCATTGTAAAATAGCGTATCTTTATCTCTTTATCACTTTATCATAAGATTTCTCTTTGTTTAAAACCATGAGGCCATGCTTTTTCTAATTCATCTAATTTTGAGTCATGACTTTTTAAATTCCTTATGGTATTTATAAATCTAATTCTTTCCTGTTTATTTCTTTAGGTCATTGTGTCAATGAGTATTGCATTTGCTCAACAAACTGAACTATCTAGAATATCTGGGGGAAAAGAAAATACTACAGTACCAAAACAAGCACATCCTCTCTGTGAGCAGGAAGAACCACATTATTTTAACGAAATGAAATTATCACAGGGTCAAGTTGGTTTTCAGACTTTTGAGGTAACAGACATGAAATTTAAAGAAGAATTTAAGCCACTTAGTAAAGAGTTAGGAGAAGATGGAAAGGAAGTTTTGTTGTCGAATAATGATGATCTTGATGATATGCTAGAATCAAAGGACTATCAGCTGACTATTTCAGAAGAAATGTTCTCCAAAGATAAAACATTTATAGTCAGAGAATCTGTAAGTATGCCTCCTTGAAGAAAAGACATAAAAAATTGTGACTTCCTTCTCTATGAAATATTAGCAGTTAAGGCTGCTTAATAGATGAGGAAAGTATCAAATCTAGTCTTGACTTTATAATTCACATTATTATTTCATTTTATTAATTATAAGAAATATGGATAAGTGACTTAATATTAAATAAAACAAGTCTGGTTCATAGTATTCTTGTTTGTCTTAAAGACATTGTACATGGTAAATCTCATTGTAAGTTATACCTGCATTAATTCTGTTTCACCCAATTTAAGATTAATTATACTACAGTTTGGCAATATCTGTGAAGAAATGATTCGCTTAATTAAACATAACATTACAGGGAAATAACTACCTATTTAAGAAGACAGTTTAAAGCAATTTACTATCTATATACTAGTTTTCTTTTTCTTATTCATTAATGAAAGATCTCTTCTGTGTCTATACCTCAACTGTTTGCTGCCTTAACAGAAAGTATAATAAATCCTATTTGTTTTAACATTATCTAAATTAAAAATTTTATTAATGTTCAGGATAGGTTATGTCTTATTCAGAGGAATATTCAAATAAAACTGTTAACTCTTCATGGAATGCAAAACTGTGAGATGTTCATGAAAACCTCTTTAATTTACTGGGGGCAGTTGTTCATGGCAGAATGATTTGTTTAAGTAGTATCTCTTCAGGAATTCGTAGAACTGGTTAAGGAGTTGATTTCTTCTAAGTATGAGAAACTGAAATATAAAACTTTTATTTCCAGATAAAATGTATTGAAAATTATTTTTTATCAAGCAGTTTTCTGTAGCACTGTGATAACCACTGCATAAAATAAATAGGTAAAATTTCTTGTTTCATAAATTTAATTTTAAAATATAAATACTCCATTTATATTATTTTCCCATCATAAAATGTCAGGAGGAGTAATGGGAGTTATAGCTTCATTAAGAGTAGAAGGAATCTTTTTTTTTTTTTTTGAGACAGAGTCTCACTATGTTGCCCAGACTAGAGTGCCATGGCGTCATCCTAGCTCACAGCAACCTCAAACTCCTGGGCTCAAGCGATCCTCCTGCCTCAGCCTCCCGAGTAGCTGGGACTATAGGCATGCGCCACCATGCCCGGCTAATTTTTTCTATATATTTTTAGTTGTCCGATTAATTGCTTTCTATTTTTAGTAGAGACAGGGTCTCGCTCTTGCTCAGGCTGGTTTCGAACTCCTGAGCTCAAGAAATCCGCCCGCCTCGGCCTCCCAGAGAGCTAGGATTACAGGCGTGAGCCACCGCACCCGGCCAGAGTAGAAGGAATCTTGAGTATCTTTCTTTATTCTCCTCCCTTAGAATTAGATTATATCTAAATTAATCGATAAATAGCTACTTTACTTTTGGAAAATAACATATTATAATGATAATAAATTAACTTCATGTTGTATTGAAATTATAATTAAGAAAAATTCCTTTTAGGAAATTATGTTTTTGTTTAATAATAATAAAATATCAGGTGCTGTATGGGTTAGTAGTAGAATTGCTTTCGTATTTATTTAAAATATCCATGCTGGCAGATTTCCACAAAATGTGTTATGGTTGAATTTTTTTTTTCTTTTTACCATTAAAGATCCATGATGAGATTTCGGTATCAAGCATGGATGCTTCTAGACAGCTAATGTTAAATGAAGAGCAGTTGGAAGATATGAGGCAGGAACTTGTGCGACAATACCAAGAACATCAACAGGCAACAGAACTATTAAGGCAGGCACACATGCGACAGATGGAGAGACAGCGAGAAGACCAGGAACAGCTACAAGAAGAGATTAAAAGACTAAATAGACAGTTAGCCCAGGTATGGCACTTAAAGTCCCTTTTCTTCCCTATTTAAATAGCAATATACTTTATGTAGCCTTTAAAATTTTTCTTTTTTTGCCAAGATCTGGACAAACTACATATATTTAACATAAGGAACACACTCCACCAGCACAACAGCTTTAGATCTGGTTAAGAACACCTAACTCAACCTTGAAGTGTCTGTTGTCTTTCTATCATTTTATTTAACTTTTCAGGCACTGGAAAAGTGGCTACAAGGTAAATTTTTTTAAAAAATCATTTCATTGACCATACATAGCAAAAACTCTTTGAAAAATTTGGAACGACTTTGTGCTGAGGTGCTCCAGTATTCAGTTGCTATCGTTCAGTATTCCCGTATATATTTATAGTTTTGTGAGTCTACCAGTTAGCATCTCTAAGGTTTACCTTTATCTATCTATAATCCATCTTTTTAATCATGAATGAAAAGCTTATGAAGTTGTATGTTTCTGAAACTTTCTCCAGAGAAACATCTCTTCTTAATTTGAGAAATGCAAATTTATATAATGTTCTTATCCCTTTCTTGACTAAATTTAAATATTCCTTGGTATTTGGGAGCTGAATTCTTGTCAATTGCTGTATAAAATATACTCACAAAATCATTGCAGAAAAGCAAGAAATATTTATGTAGAAGTTTTTATGAAAACAAATTTAGTGAATTTAATTATGAAAACTAAAGCTAAAAGAAGATATGTGAAATAACTCTTAATATATATGTATCTCTCCAAGCATAAATTAATAGGAAAATTGGGAGTTGAGCATAAAACATATAATTTGGAAAAGCTAATTTTGCTTTTCTTCATTGCATTTTGTAAATTCAGACTTCTTAATTTTCAATGCAAAATTGACATTAAAATATTAATTAAACTGCAAAAATTTCTGACTAGGCTTTTTTCCTAAAAGTTTCAAATTTTGCATTGAACTTTGTATATGCTTTTAACCCCTTATAATGGAATATAAATCATAGGTAAAACCAGGGCCTGTTGGTTCCAGGGGGTTAAAAGAAATATGCTTAATATTTCTGCTCTTTTCTTCTATCGCAAACAATATTCTCTCATGACCTTTTTTCTTATTTAGAGATCTTCCATAGATAATGAAAACCTGGTTTCAGAGAGAGAGAGGGTGCTTTTAGAGGAGCTGGAAGCACTAAAGCAGCTGTCTTTAGCTGGAAGAGAGAAGCTGTGTTGTGAGCTGCGCAACAGCAGTACGCAAACACAGGTAGTATGGACTTTGGCCCACCTAGGAGCAATGGATCTACAATTCAGTAGGATTTGTTTGTCTTTGTTGGTGATGTGAGATGTATTTTTTGTAGGTGTTGAGCTTAACGTATTTGTGATTGCTTACATGTAAGGTAGGTAGAGTCAAAATACCTTATGTTCCATTTAAGGTAATTTGAATCTGGCATTGCTATAGCAGCAACTATTGTTTCACCAAGGAGCAAACTAACAAACTTTATTGTTGCACTATGGCATGCATTTAGTTTGAACCCATAAAAATTTTTTTCATCTGTGCGCTAGAATGTTTCATCTTTTTTTATAACGCTAATCTCCTGATAAGATACAGTTAAATATTATTTCAAGCAGTATCAGTTTTGTGCACAGAGGTTTCTATTTTACCTTGTACCAGTATAGAAGAATGACATGCTACTTCCGAGATGACAGGTTTTCTTTCTGTCTTCTCCTCTTTACCTTTATACAAACCTAAACAGAATGGAAATGAAAGTCAAGAGGAAGTTGAGGAACAGACGTTTAAAGAAAAGGAATTGGACAGAAAACCTGAAGATGTGCCTTCTGATATTCTGTCCAATGAAAGGTATACAAAATGTACAAACTGAATTAAAATGGTTGTTTCAATGTAGTAAACTTTATTTGTCCTCATTTTTATCTTATACATTTATACTTTGTCTTAAAAACCATCATACTATATATGTATTAAACATGTCCATATATGTTTAGTATATAAAGGATTATCAATTTTTGATCATTAAACAGACACATTTTAAAAAAATCTTTTGTATATATATAATTTTTGATTGGATATTAATGACATACTTTAAATGTTAAGGTATTTGGATAGTGAATCTTTCTTGATTAATTTTATTCTTGTATGTCATTTTGTATCTAAAAACACAGTTCTACTTGTGAACTTTATTCATCCTTTTTTCCTATTTTATTCCTTGACTGTATGGACATGTTTTCAATGTAAGCTATTTCCTGGTTTGTGCTGAGCAAAAAAGTTACTATAACTATAAACATTTCACATTTAGCTTCTTTCATGCATTATACTACATAACAGATGACAACTTTTAATCCATATCCTAGTTTTATAAAGGAATAAATTAATTACCTGATCTTAGCAAAGCTTTTCCTTACTTTGATTTTCAGAGATTAATATAAAAATGTAAAATGTTAAATGAGAGTAGTTATCCCACATTAATATTAAGGACTTTAAGCACAATATTTTAAAATTTATTTTATTCAAATGAAGATAATTTCTTTAATTTTAAGTTAAAACTAATATTTACTAACTTAATTTCCTCCTTTTCCAATTTCTGTGACTGTCAACCCTCTTTGTGTCCTCCTAACCTCCTTCCTCAGCTTGCATGGAGGAATTTGGCCCCTAAGATTTTGGCTTCCCCATTGGATCATCAGTATGGAACGCAGTCAGTATGGAACTCAAACAAGAAAGACAGTGTATGAAAATTAGAGTTACCATGGCAATATAAAATAAACAAAATGTTTATTTTATATTATTTATTTTTAATTGGTATCTTTTGAAAATTATGCAATATTTAATCTTTAGGAATTTTTATAGCGAGTGCTAACAAAATGAATATCTTTATTTCTTTTTACCATCATATTAATTTTAATCATTTTTCTTAAGTAGAAATATTTTTACATTACTCTTATCCTAGGGGATGGGGCTTGAACAGAACCTCAGAAAAAGTTAAGGAAATAAAACCTTTGACTTCCTACTAACTAAATTATTTAGAGTTTTATTTTTAGTATTCTTGATTATATAAGCAGAGAACTTGATCTAGGTACAAAAATAGAACTGTTTCACTTGACAAATACTAAAGGAAAACTTCTCCCTTTATATCTTGTCTTAAAATAGATGTGTCATGTGCTTGTGAAAACAGATATCCTTTAACCTGATTGTTAGTAATCTCCTACAATGTGAAGTTAACTGTCTTAAGGCAGAGGACCTTTACCATGAAAGTCTCTTATTTTGTCTACACATATAAAGTGTAAAGTTTGCTGATGTGTAGTACCTTTGTTGAACTAAGCTCTTAAGAGAGTTCTTTAGTTCTTTAGAAAATTAATTAAGTAATCCTCTGAATCACCATTTATACAAGTACCTTTCTTAACATGGAAAAATGTTCATGTTAAGCAAAAAAGAAAACATACAAAAGCTCATTTTTCAGAGTGATCCCATTTTTGTTTGTAAAAATATATATATTTATGAGAGAGACGGAGGAGGTGTAAAGTCTAGAAATGTAACCATTAAAATGTTAGTACTAACTGAGTGCTGAGTTTTTTTGGTGGATAGTTAGCAGTATTTTCTAATTTTTTAAAAATAAGAATATATTTTTAAAAAGACATACCATTAATTCTATTTAGTCAAAAATAGATTTCTTCTACTGGGTGAAATGAGTGTGGTGTAACTTGAGACATTTTTGTCTCTGGAGCAGATGTAATAAAAACAGCCTGTGATATTCTCTCTGGTGTCGGCAGATAGTGAAATTTCACTACAGACCTTTTTAAAAATTGGTCTCTGCCTATTACTTTTTGTAATTTAAGTATCTAGTTCATCACCATTAAGTTGTAGAAATACTACCACATATTTTTTTCTGATGAAGTTTTAAAATTATGTTTTAAAATTTGTTTTTATGTTTGATACATAAAAAGATATAATTGTACAAAATATATATGAATAACCATGAACAGTATAACCAACTCAATAACTTGCATATTACTTTGGTACTACCATACTTTTTAAAACTTAAATTTTTTAATCTCCTTAAAATTTTCTTTTAACCTGGCAACTAGCTTAAAAGTTTAGTTATTTGATTCCTTTCCAGTCAATTAAATGCTGCACATTTTTTAAAAATGATATAGTTAAACTGATTAGCCAAAATTTTTTCAGAAGTAAACAAATCATTTTATAATATAGTTATAAAATAAATCAAAAACAAGAAGTACTTTGTTGTAGGTAGTATTGCATATTATTTTAATAGAGACGATCATATATTTTTCTTCAAATTATTTTTCAGTGCATTTTTTGTAGGACATAAAGTGTATGCTTAAAAAGATTGAACATTTTAATAAATGTTTCTTTACAGATATGCCCTCCAGAAAGCTAATAACAGACTTCTGAAGATCCTGTTAGAAGTTGTAAAGACAACAGCAGCTGTTGAAGAAACAATTGGTCGCCATGTCCTTGGGATTCTAGATAGATCTAGTAAAGGCCAGTCATGTGCCAGCCTGATTTGGAGATCAGAAGCGGAGCCTTCTGTAAAGTCAAGTGTCCATGAGGAACACACAGGAGGTACTAGTTTTATATGCTGTTGAAGCAGTCATCATCTCCAACAAATCTTGCTGAGTTCAAGGTGCTTTGCTATGTGTTGAAAATATAAAAGGGAAAATATTCAAATATTTTCCAGCAACTGGACCTCCAAACACAAATACATTAGAGCCATTCTTCTCAAACTCTATTACTGTATAGCATTTGCAAGTGGGTGTCTTAGAGTTGTCATGTACACATTAGCGCATGCTCAAGCTACCTAGGGTTGCTACTGTGCCTCCGTAAACCAGGCTTCCAGCTTCTCCACCAATAAAAGAAAAATTCCACATCAGCATTCAGGACTCTTAACAATATCTGTGGGGTATGGATGACATCTTGAAACCACCTATTAGTTAAGGAAAGGTTAGAAATAAAGAGCTTTTAGGAATCTAGCACCAGTTTTACGTACCTGTTGAGATGGTTAGAAGAAAGTCTTTAATGAGAAACCAAAGGTTTGGTCTTTGGACTATCCTCTGCTAGGTCCTTTCTTTTGGAAAAGTGGTTTGAAATATGACAGAATGCATGTAGATCCACAGATTAGGTCTTGACATGACATAGGCATCTTCCTTATCTTTGTTTTCCTTCAGCTATGTCAGCTTAGCTCTTTTTTCAGTTTTTTACCATTGCATTACCGACCTCCATTTACTCTTGTTTTTTCAATTCCTTGTCCGGAGAGTGAATCAGGAAATCAAAAGGGGAGGAGAACAGTTTTGTGAGATGGAGAAAGATAGGGTCTGGACTCTTGGGTCAGAAGGTCAAGCCCACAGTTCACTACCATTCCACACCCAAGCACTTCTCCCCAGTTAGAGGAAGACCTTCTGAAATGCCAGTTTTTATAATTTTTGAAGAACATTCTGTTTTCTAAATTTTATGTATAGAAATGAGAAGAAATTACCCACTTACAGAAGGTTTACCTAATTCCAAATTGGCCAGTAGTGGGATTCTAAGTACAAAGAAAAGCTTGATTTGGAATTTTAAATGAAATTGGTTTAAAAACACCTTAGTTGAATTTGAAGATAATTTTAAAAACCGCTTTTAGTAAAATAAGAGCTGAAATAATACTGAATTTTAAACCTTCCTTTCAAATTAAGCACTCTGAATCAAGGGCTAATTTATTTCTACACATGGACCTTAATGTTTAGAGAAGAATTAGGTAATATTTTCTTGGTCTAATTGTAAAAGTGTTTGTCAAATTATGCTTTTTACTCAATAATTTTATAAACTAGTTTCACTTAACCATCTAGGGAGAGATTTTACTGTTCTACTGGTAAGACCCAGACTAGATTGACTCCTATATTCAAAAAACACTTTGAGGACTATTCTGTAGATTACAAAAATATTTTGTGCCTTTCTGTTAGCAGTTCTCTTAGATATTTCTCAAAATGATTGCTGAAGTATTTAGCAAACAACGTTTCTTAAAAGGCAATGAACTCGCTTCCAGAGCAGCGTCCCCATAGTTATAAAAAGTAATAAATTGGTAATTTAACTCAAGCGCGAAGGATTGTTTATGTTCATTTTCTGTGAGAAAGCAGACCTAAAAGGACATCTGATCCACTAGCTTACTTTCTCGCATAGTTATATCTAAATCTGCCAATATAGATGAAGTGTGTCTATATCTTATTTTAAGATATCCAGTAATAGAGTTTTTAATTATAAGCAGTTTTATCAGTTCAATTTTACAAAAATTTATTGAGCAGTTTCTCTACGTGCTCTGCTTTGTAGCAATTCACAGTCTAGTGAAGGAAGCACTGAGATTCCCATTGAAGGCAAGATAAAGTCATAGTACTTAATATCTTGCTTAAAACCACCTTATATATATTTCAATCAATTAAGCCCTTTAAAATTTTAATTATTTAAGTGTTGACTGATTCTGAAAGAATAATAATTAAGATACAAAAGGAAAAGTTAAATCCCCAGTTAAGAAATACAATATATAGAATATTGTAGCAGAGATAATTTTGCTGGTATCAGCATCATTAGTTACAATGTGCACTTTCCGTTTAATTAACTCAATCTTTTATGTCTTTATGTTTAGCAATGGTGTTTTAGTCTTACTAATAAAATTAGGATGGCCACCAGTATCTTCAGGGGACACTTATTAGACCTATCTTGCATCTTAAAGGATATGTTGAATTAATAGAATTTGTAATTTAAAACTTTGAATTTTTTCTTAGATCTTGAAGAAATTAATTGGCTTTAATGTTGTACTAACACTGTGCTCCATATGTAAGAATTTTTTCTGACATTCCTTTATATTTTTAGTGGAAGCATTATTATTAAAAACTAACATACCTTTTTGAAAGATTTATGTGTTATTTCACATGACAAAAATTGTCTTAATCTGATTATGAAGTGACTTGCTTTTCAGTTTTTATATATGACTTTTTCTTTTAACATTTGTAATCTATTTTCAGTCTTCAAGTCTGAACTTGTTTAGATTTTAAACATGTATGGACTTGTTAATACTCAAAAAAATAAATAACTGATTTACTAATGTTTGCTTCCTTATAAGAGTAAACTTGTTTATGAAATTGAAGGGAGATTTTGAGCCAATGTGAGATCACTCGAGCCTGAGTGAATATTAGATCAGTTCATAAAAATGAGTTCCCCAGGCTGTGTTAGAAGAAAATTTCCTTTAAGTCTGCTTTGTCATGGTTCACTGGTAGAATGCTCACCTTTTCTATAGGAAGTTGGGGACCAAATCTCGTTTTCTGCAGCTTCCTTTTGAAGTAGGGTGATCTTGTAGAAAGAATGGTGGCTTAGTAATCAGAAGGCTTTGGTTTTTTACTGGCTCACTGTAACCTTGGGCAAATCTCTTAAATCTCCCATGGCTTCAGTACAGTTTTCTCAACTTTCAGATACTAGGGTTAAACTACAGGTTTCCAGTTGGAGCTATAGGGATCTTCAGAGAGCCATTGGGGCAAGGAAGACTGTCTCGTATTGTCCATCCTGCTTTAATCTGAGGAATTTATTGTTATCTATCCGGAAAAGAACATGATAAAATCCATAAAGTAAATGACTAAAGGACTTGAATAACCATCATTTACTATGTTTAAGGCATAGATCTGAGTGATTAGCCAATCTGAATTGATTCTATTTACCAAACTGGCTATTCTAATATTATTATTGGCATGTTGTGAAATTACCCTGCTGATTTATGTTATCTTATGATTTTTTCCCCCTGAAGACTAGTTATTATAAATAAAATGTAAACTTGATGTTTCTCTCATTCCTTTATGTCATAAGAATTTTTAAAAATTCTTTTTCTTCATCAGAATATATTATTCAGATTATGTCAGAGTGTTTATATCTTCAAAATGTTATTAATAAAATACATTAAGCAAGTTGACTTCTTCACCTAGGTACTTGAATGTCTATTTGTTTTATTAGTCATTTCAAAAAACTGATATTCAGTGGCCTTTTATAAGCTGCTTTGTTTCACATGTTTTCTGTATTTTGTGCTTGAGATTTGCTCTCATGTACTTTATAATATCTTCAATCTTTTCTTCACCATTGATTCCTTCTCTATATCTAAAACATGCCGTTATCTTCATACTGCCTTAAAAAAAAAAAAGGTAATATTGATTGTTCTCAGCTTTGCTTCCTGCTCAAGGTAAACTTCAGCAAACTTGTTGAGAGAGTAGACTAACTCCTGCATTCGCCACCTTTGGTTTCTGTTCCTTTAGTACCAAAGCTGCTCTCACAGAGGACAACAGTGACCTCCCAATTGTCAAATCCATAGCGTCTTCTCAGTCCTCATCCTGTTTGTCTTTCTAGACAGAAGACAGATAACATTATCCCAGTTTCTTTTTTTTTTTGAAATGTTCTCTTGTCTCCTGGAACGTCTCTCTCCTGCGTCTCTCTCATATTCTTTTAACACAGGGTCTTTTGTTAGCTTATAATATACAGAGCCTCCAACTTTGTTTTCCTTTTCTCACTAAATATACTCCTAACACAAACGTATCCACTTCCAAGGTTTCAACTCTAACCTTGCTAGAAATGACCCCAAAGTCTCTGCAGACCCAAAATTCCAACAGTTAACTCATTTGCACATATTAATTCCCATTAATACTTCAGGCTAATCATTTTCATGCTTATTATATATACTTTCTTCTGATTTTTTAGCATTTCTCTTAATGATTCCTCTGTCATTTAAGAATCATCTAAGGTGGAAATCCAGAGTCATCTTATACTTTTCTTTCTACCTTGTCTTACACAGTCAGTCGTCTCCAACCTAGGCCTTTTCCCAACCCACCCCACAGCCCCACCATCTTTGTTCATGTCCTTGTCACCGCTCATCTGGATAATTGAAATAGCTTTATAACTAGTCTTTTCTTCTTCTCCAGCTTACCTGTCTGCATTGCTACAATTTGCTTCCTGATTCACATATTTGATATTTTCTTCCTGCCTAAAAAATGATTTACCCTTTCTATTTTTTATAGCATAAATACCAAGGTTCCTATAAAATTTAAGATCATTCACAGCTTGAGTCCAATCTACTTTCCAGCTACCTTTTTTTAGCTCTTCCTCCTATCTCATCTCTACTTCTCCGCATATTTTTGCCCCATAAAACTTAGCTTTCTCATCATGTCAGACTATTCCCTTGGCCCCAGATTTGTCATATTTTCTGCACCTGTGAGAAAGAAAATGTCACTAGAATGCATTTAATGTATCAGATAAAGATAAAGATGCTATATATAATGTAAGTATTTTTAGTTTTTTTAAGACCCAACTAAAAACTATCAATATGTCTTCTAGAATCTCTTTAAAAATATTTATTTTCTAGGTTACATTACTTTGATTTAGTGATTTTGCAGTATATCTTGTGCTATACCTTGAGCATCATTTTGAATTCCAACATCATTTTGAATTCATAAATATTTATAAAGTATTAATCTCTGTTATCAGAGCATTGCATTTTGAACACATGGAATAATAAAAATAAATACCATTGTAGTTGATGTGTTTTTTTAATTTGGGGAACAAAAATACAAAGTGAAAATAGTATTAGTTGTTACACCAAGAATTAGATAGATAAACCTATGGATGATAGCAGACTTTTAAAATCATGCCATGAAATGCAGTTTTGGACTCTTCAGCCATTGACTGGTAAAGAGGAGGTGCTTAGTGAATATTGTGCTGAATTCAGATCTTGTGTCTGAAGCTGCATCTGATATCATTACTGTATGTGGTTGAGAGAACTCCATGTGGTACCAGCTACTTTAGCAAGATGAGTTCTAATAAACAGCTGTTATTCTGGGTGTAAATACGTCAAACTGAATGTTAATTCCAAGTTTTTTGGACATTAAAGTTTCCTTTGGTTTGTTAACTCTGTACAGTTACTGATAACAGTTATGTACTGCATGTAATAATAGATCATTTCTCTTCAGGAAATTTTATTGTTGAGTTGTAGCATGCTATCATGCATGAATATTCCATGGCAGTGATGAATAATCTATATGCTTTTATTTTAATTTAGGGAAAACATTTCCAAAGCTTATCTTCTGCTTATATAAGCTTGTGTGCATAGTGTGGATAACAATGTCCAAGGTTAAATTAGAACTGCTCCTCAGTCTAATCTTTTCCCTACCTCTTACAAAAGTAGCAAGCTACAAAATGATCTTAGTTTCTTTTACTGTGTAGGTGGAGCAGGCGATACTACACAGTGTATTTTTGATGACTCAAAAATAAAACAGTCTGTTCCAGACAAATTCATGCACTTATTCTATGCTTCTATACACCTAGAACATCCTATCACACAGTGTTTTTCTTTTCTTGTAGTTATTTATATAACTATGTACTCCTTGTACTGTAAAGTCCTTGAGGATAGGAACCAGATCTTATCACCTATGTTTCCACATTACTTAGCAAACCCTACACGGTGGACATTTAGTATCTCTTGAAAGTTGTCATAAAAGTTTTTATCGAAGAAAAAATACTAAATAACCCAAATATTAATTCCTGCGAAGTCCTGTTAGCATAGCATTATTCTTTTCATTCTTACTTGGTTATTGAATAATACTACATTCTGTGTTTGTGTATTTCTTTTGTCACAATGCTGTTTTTAAAAGACTTTATAATTTTCATGATTTCAAGCTTAATTTCATATTATTTTGGAACTTTTAAAGTTATAGTTATTGTAATTAACTTATGGCTTTAAAATATTATTATTCTAGTAACAGATGAATCCATACCCTCTTATTCTGGAAGTGATATGCCAAGAAAGGACAGTAGCATGTGGTCAAAAGTAACTGAGGAAGGAACAGAGCTATCCCAACGGCTTGTGAGGAGTGGTTTTGCTGGAACTGAAATAGACCCTGAAAATGAAGAATTTATGCTGAACATTAGCTCTCGACTACAAGCAGCAGTTGAAAAACTCCTAGAAGCCATAAGTGAAACTAGTAGTCAGGTAATCTCCTTATATTGTTAATGTGTTCTGAGTTTGAAGTATAATATGCTACCCCAGTCTGTAAACTGAGCTGATTTAGACATTTTGAGTGGTCGCTTTTTAACACTTTAAAGCTTAAATGCATATGCGTTATAATTAACCCTTTTATTCTGTGTAAGTTGTTTAGTATAGATGATTCTATCCTGAATTTGTACATGATCCTGTATTTTGTTTTGTGTTTTCTTTATTTTAAGTATATTAGTATTTAATTCCTGTGATTTATACTTTCTTTCATACCATGAAAACAACTGTTAAATGCTTTTTTTCTTGACCTGTTTAAATACTTTTGACTGGATCTTGACCACTGTTAATACTGTTGCTACTACTTGATGCCATTGTGAATTATGGACAGTTTAGTTAATGCAATATAGTATCTGTCTTTTGATAAGCACCATGGAAAATGGTAAATAAAGCAGAAGTAATCAGTGGTTCCTACAGGTTACTTGTTCTTATAGGCTACTAGAGAGGGAAACTTCTCCATAATCTGTTACTACTGCCAACATCAAGTATTGAGATCCACCAGAAACATTAAGTATCCCAGGCCAGTAGCACAGCTCATAAGAACCATTTATTTGCTTATTTGACCTGGTAGTAAAGTACAGTAGGAGCCTGACCATGGTATTTTCCACATTATTCTCAATTTGTTAAATACTAAATAAGCACTATATTATTTAGCTTTTACTGTATTATTGTAGTTTAAATATCACTGAACAGATCACAAAAGCTTTGTGTAGAGCAGTCACCCTCAGCAGACACTTCTCAAAGTACAGCCCCTGAACCAGAAACATCAACATCACTTGGCAACATGTTCAAAATGTAAATTCTCAGGCCCAACTCCAGACCTACTGAATTTTAGGGCCCAGCAACTCGTTTTAATAAATTCTTTAGGTGATTCTGATACCACTAAAGTTTGAGAACCGTTTGATCTTGAGATTATTTAGTTTTTTTTTGTTTTTTGTTTTTTTTTGAGACAGAGTCTCGCTCTGTTGCCCAGGCTAGAGTGCCATGGCATCAGCCTAGCTCACAGCAACCTCAAACTCGTGGGCTCAAGCGATCCTCCTGCCTCAGCCTTCCAGGTAGCTGGGACTACAGGCATGCACCACCATGCCCGGCTAATTTTTTTTATATATATATTTTAGTTGTCCAGCTAATTTCTTTCTATTTTTAGTAGAGACAGGGTCTCGCTCTTGCTCAGGCTGGTCTTGAACTCCTAACCTTTAGTGATCCTCCTGCCTCGGCCTCCCAGAGTGCTAGGATTATAGGTGCCAGCCACCACGCCCCGCCAATCTTGAGATTATTAGTATAATGTTCACATTGAGTTGTTCTGGCTTAATTTTGAAGTGTTCTACTAATAGCTGTTATATAAAAGGTTGAACTAGTTATCGACATTAGGTATAAAAAGTTATAAAAATGAGATATTTCTTAAGTGAATTATATTTTTAAGACAATAGGAATAGGAGTTTTGTAAAACTTTCTTTTAAACTAATTGTAGTTCACTTATTAATCTTGCATGGATAGATGGTTAAAGCCATTGACCTCTTCAGAACATTCTCATTAATTAATAACTAAAATCATTTTGAACCTGAAGAATATTTTTAATAGTCACTTAGATTGACACAAAATAGTGTGTAATATCTGTGAAATAACTGATATTCCGGTTTCCTCTTAAATGTGTCATTATTTGATTCTTCTTTGTGATAGACTACTTCCTTTTAACCTTGGTTTTTGATTTTTTTTTCATTTATTATAACAAAATCTAAAACAGCAGGTAGGCACTGCTGAAATATCTTTGTGCTTTCAGTGAAAGAAATTCAGGAAAATAGCTCTGCACAGGATATTCTGAGATTAGAGAAGAAAGCAGCCTCTGACATTTTGGGGTAAGGCAGGGACCAAGTAAAGTTTACTGTAGGACTTCATGCTTGAGATGAATCAGTCATTCATTCAGCAATATTTTTGAGTACCTATTATATAACAGTTGCTATTCTAGGCATTAGAGGTACAGCAATGAACAAAGTGGACAGAATCCCTGCTCTTGGGAGCTTATAGTTTAATGGTGGAGACCAAAAATAAATATGTGTGATACATAGTATGTGAGATGGTGATAACGGTTGTGAAGAAAAATAAAATAGAGGGAAATAGAGCATGACAGGGGAAGGGAGCATTTATATAGAAAAATTAGGGAAGACCTCTTTGATAAAGTGATATTCAGGCATATTCTTTAAGGAAGTGTGGGAGACCACCATACAGGTAAATGGGGGAAGAATGTTCAGGTGAAGAAACAAGTATGAAGGCCGTGAGGTGGTAGTTTGCTTGTCGTGTGGCTGACAAAGAGGCCACGGCAGCTAGAGTGAGGAGAGTGGCGAGAACGTGGAAGAGGAGATCCGAGTGATACTGGGAACCAGATCACAGAGAGCTTTGGATTTAATTCTTGATAAGATGGGGAGTTGTTGGGGACAATTTTTAGCTTTTATTTTAAAATAATTTTAGACTTACAGAAAAGTTATAAAAATAGTACAGAAAGTTCCCCTCTACCCGTCACTTGGCTTCCCCAAATATTAACATCTGTCATAACCTGTCAAAACTAAGAAATTAAAACTGGTGCAATACTACTAATTAAACTACAAACCATTTGGTTTTCACTAGTTTTTCCACTAGTGTCCATTTTCTATTCCAGAAGGTATTCCAGAATCCCATATTGTATTTAGTTTTCATGTTGTCTTTGTCTTCTCTAGTCTCTGACAATTCCTTAGTCTGTCTATATCTTTTGTGACCTTGACGCTTGAAAAGTACTGGTCAGTTGTTTTGTAATATGTTCCTCAATCTGAATTAGTCGCATGTTTTCTCATGACACGTGAAGCTTATGCACTTTGGATAGAAATACCACAAAAGTGATGTTCCCTTCTCTATGTGTCCTGTCAGGAGGCACGTAATGTCAGTGTCTTATTACTGCTGATGTTAATCTTGATTGCTTGTGGTATCTGCTGGGTTTCTCAACTGTAATATTACCATTTTTCTCTTTGTAATTAGTAAATGTCGTGGGGAAGATACTTTGATGCTATGCAAATATTCTGTTTTTCTTTAACTTTCACCCACTGATTTTTGCATCCATTGGTGGATCTTGCCTGCAATAATTATTACTGTGGTGTTCTAATGGTGATTTTCTATTTTCCTCATTCCTTCATTTATTTATTGGAATTCTTCTATAAAGAGCTATCTGTTCACTCATATTTATTTATTTTCGTAGCCAGTATCAGTATGGATTCATGGCTATTTATTTTATTCTGTGGATTATAATACAATACTATAGTTATTTAGTTTTTTCCAGCTTTGGCATTGAGAACTCTTTCAAGTTGACCTTTGTGCCCTTTCAAAATGCTTACTTTTTTGAGCATTTGTACTACAGGAGGCTCCAGGCCCATTTTGTGTTTTCCCTGAAGCCCTAGAATCAACTGCTTCTCCAAGGAGCCCACATTCCTTTTATTGGAGAATAATATTTAGAAACCAAGATCTGGGTACTAGATGTGCTCATTATTACTAGGATGTCATTACTTCTAGGTCCTCTTAGTGGACAGTTTGAAGATATATGTATGTATACTAACCTTTGCACCTGTATCTGTCTATCTGCATGTATAGTAGAAAACCACACGTACATACTGACACCTCTGCCTCCAGTCCAGTACCACAGCATTCATTTTACCCCTTCCCTTTTCCTTTGTCACTTTGTTCTCCAACAGTGAGAAACTAGCTTCTCATTATCTACAGTATTTTTACTTATTTCTTCAACTATAATATAGACAAAGTAATTTCAGGATTGCTAACCTGTACCCCTATGAGAAACAAATTTACTAACTA
>NW_012150930.1:743098-744563 GCF_000956105.1 Propithecus coquereli
TAAGGATAATTTATAATTAAATAATTACATGAATAATTCGGGAACTAGTTTCTGCCATACATGTAGACAAACCCACATGGCGTAAGGGGTCATCAGCACAGCATCTTTATGCTGGTGGCTAGTTTCATTATTTATACCGTCGCTTATATACAGTATCACTTTCATCTTAACTTCTTTATTCAATTTTGTGAGTCTGTGTTTACCCTTATGACCATGGCTCCAAAGTGAAAATCCTATGGCAAGTCCAGGTGATCTGCAGCAAAGAGAAAGGTAATTACAGTGGAAACAAAAGTAGAAATAATTAAGCATTTGGAGAAAGGCCAGATGCCATCGTTCATTGGGAAAGCATTAGACTTCAGTCGCTCAACTACTGAAACAGTTATAAAGGATAAAGTGAAAATGATGGAGCATGTGAAAGGCAGTGCTCCAACGAAAGCATCAGTTATTACTAGTGTAATTACTAGTGTAGTGGATTACTTCTTGAAATGGAATGGTTATTATTGATTTGGTTGGAAGATCAAAATAAGCATAACATTCCTGTTAGCCTAGCATTGATGCAATATTAGGTGAGTGTTAACCTTTAATATTCTTTTTTGAAATTTCTCCTGTCTAAACTTTTTGTATGAGTTTGTTTTTATGTTCTGTTTGTTTGAATTAAAAGAAGGAGCACAATAGTTTCTGTAACTTATTATTACAGTATTACACTGTATTATTATAACACATGACCCATTATAGTATTGTTATTATAATTATTATTGCGGTGTATGCCCTGTTCATCAAGGATCCAAATTACATACAAATCTGACTTAAAGATGTTCTCAGGAACATATCTCATTGGTAAGCTGGGGACTGCCTGTATTCTAGTTTGGAGTCATCTTCCTAAATTTTGACTAATATATCATCATTAATATACTGATGCTATCAGGGTGTATGCCACTATCCTGAATCATCTTTATCTACTGCTTTTTTGAGTCTTTTTACCCCTAATTTTACTCTATTTTCTTTTGGTTGATTTCTTACCTTGACCTAATTTCCTAGTTACAAGGGATTACTCCTTACTTATGGGGTTTTGTTTTACACAGATGGAAGCAAGTTTTACATGCTTCCAAAAATCGATGAAAACAATAGACTATAGTTTGAGTTATTCTAATTCAGGGTCATATTTCTAAGTATCAATTCATATACTGTACCACCAGCTATACTGTTGTTATGAGGGCTGTTTGACCCATTCTAAATCATCTTAATCGATTACTTTTGTAAATCTTTTTTTCCTCAGTTTTTCTCTCTTTTCTTTGTAGTTAGTTCTTACCTTAACCTAAATATTACTACTTATAAAGGGATATTTCTTACAGGGCTTTGTTTTTGCTTCAAATAAGAGAAATTAGACACCAGATTATCAAAATAAACTGTAATTTTCAGAGGGAGCAGGGAAAGAATATTTTAAGAGGCATTTGATATGCTAAAC
>NW_012150930.1:744613-747814 GCF_000956105.1 Propithecus coquereli
TTATTTTTATTCCATTTTGAGTTTGCTCACATTCTCATTAATTTTTTTTAAATTTATGTGCAGTAAAATTTATTCCTTGTGTGGACAGTTCTCTCAATTGTGACAGATGCATGGAGTCATGTATCTGCTACCACAATCGTGATACAAAATAGTTCCATCATGGCAAAATTCCCTGGTGCTGTTCTTTTATAGTGAGCCCTTCCTCCAACCCCTTCCCTTGGCAGCTACTAGCCTGCTTTCTATCCCTATGGTTTTGCCTCTTCCAGAGTATCATAAATGAAATCATACCTTGCATAGTCTTTTGGGTCTGGCCTCATTGCCTTAGCAAAGTGCATTTAAGATTCATCTGTGTTGTTTATATGTATTAATAATCTGTTCCTTTTTATAGATAAGTAATATTCCATTATATGGAGGTACCACAGTTTGGTTATCATTCACTGTTTAAAGGACATACAGATTGTTTCCAGTTTTGGGCCATTGGAGATTTTTAAGTAACTAATCTAACTTGTATTTTTCAAAATGATCACTTTGGCTGCCTTGTTAAAAATAGACTGGGGTGAGAGTGTATAGGGAAGAAGCATAGAAATCAGTTAGTCACTTGCCCAGCCTTACAAGTTAGATGGTAGAGTTAGAATTTGAACTCAGGCAATTTGGCTTCAGAGTCTGTGCTCTCAACCACTACGTTGTCTGCCCTCTGAAAATGATAGGATTGAATCACTCTGCCCCTGACTGCTTATATCATGCAGGTTACAGACTGAGGAATGGATTTTGAAATCTAGGTGTTATCGGTGACCTTTCAAGAGCAATTTCTGTGGAGTAGTGGAGATGGAAGCCTGACTCAAGAGAGAATGAGAGGGAAGAAAGTAAAGATTTAAAAGACAAATAGAAACTAAGTAGATGGTCAAGAAGAAAATTTTTGGCAAAAGACATATAGCATGTTGGTATAAACAAGCATGATGTGTTTGAAGAGCTGTAGTTTTGTGTTATAAGTATTCAGGGTGGACCTTGGGAAACTGGTAGAAGCTAGGCAGTGTTCACATATCAAAGTCCCTTGTAGGCTAAGTTAAGGAGTTTTAACTTTATGCTGAAAAGTGTGGGAAGTCATTTAAATATTTTTAGCAGGAAAGTAATATCAAGTTTGTGTTTTAGAGTGATTCCTGAGTCAGCAATATGCCTAGTGGATGGGCAGGAAGGTGGTAAGGAGAGGTGCTGAATGTAGAGAGATAGGAGACTCTTAGAACATCCAAGCAAGAAGTTAACAGAGATGAAGTTAAGGCAGGAGGAGTGTGATTTGGAATCTAGTTGAAGTTGAATTTCATAGAAGTTAGTATGACTGATTAGATGTGGAGGATAAGGAAGAGGGGAGACAACCAAGTATGAATCCTTGACTGACCAAGTTGTTGGTTATTTCATTTAGATAGGGGATGCAAAAGAAGTGAATAATGAGTTAAGCTGAGTTTGAAATGCATGGAGGGGGCATTCAAGTAAAGATATTCACTAGGGTCTGGAGTTAGGACTAGATTGGAAGTTGTTATCACATCAAAGTATTTGAAGCCATGATTTTAGAGGTGTACAGAGAGCTGATTTTTCATACTGATAGAATGCAGACATTTAAAAGAGAATAAAGATAAAAGTCTACAAAAGATATTGAGAATGAGAGGTAAGAGGAAAATCAAGAGAATGGTGTCATAAAAGCCAAATGAGGGAAGAGTTTCCCAAATGAGGGAAGAGTCAGCTACTAGGGAGAGGTCAGATATACTGAGGATTTAGTGTCCATTGGATATTCAGCATGGGTGTCATCAGTGACCTTAGTTAGTGAGAACAGTTTAAAAGAGTGGTAGAGAAGGAATCCAAAATTTAGAGAGTTAAAGAAATAGACATAGCAATTTTATGACATCTAGCTCTGAAGAAAATAAGAGAGCACCAGCTTAAAAAATGCATTTTTTAAGGTTAGAATAATTTATATTGATTAGCAATGGAGAAGTTTAAGATGCAGGACAGAAGGGATGGGATTTGTGGAACGAGATCTATGGAGCGAGGTTGGAATCCAGAGCACAGGTGCAAATTGTGGCCTTTTTGTCAGAAAGACTTTGCCCCCAATAATGTTAGAGAGAGGGATTGTTGCAGGTGACTGTGGGCTTGTGGTTGTGGAGAGGTAAATGTCATTGAAAAGAGCCCGCTGTCTGAGTAAATATGGTTGAATATTCAAGGTTCTTTCTGGGTTTTTTTTCCCCTTTTTAATGGTATGGTTTTATATGTTGTATAATTTTAGTGGTAGATATATATGATTAAACTTTGCCCTTAGTTTTAAAATATTGGGCTATTTAGGTTTACATCCTCTTTCAATAAAAGAACTGGTAAACATCTTCTTTACTAAGTATCAGAACATTAGACAAAGTACCTGCCTTACAGGCTGATTTCACGATATATATTACAGGAGTATTTTACTTTATGTATTTGATTTGAGAGGTGATTTGCCCCATGGTAATGTCCAAGTCCATATAATAATGTATTTATTATGATGGATTTTACTTCTCTTTTGCCTAGATAGGCTACCATAAAATCAGGCTTATATTCAACATGTTGGTAGTTGCCTGCTGGGATAGCTTCCATTATAATTTGAGGAAAAGTGCTTAGAGACTACACTAAGGCCCTTAGAAAGGTAATCTCTTTAATACAATCTTTATTCAGTAGTCTCTGTGTGTTTCTGCAGAAAAGTTATCTGTGAGTGTATGATTTCACAGATTCTTGACTCTTTTTTTTTTGTAAGACAATTTTTATTTTTTAAAAATGGATTAACATTCAATATATATTTACATCTTAGATTCTTAACTCTTAAATCAGGTAGAAATAGAAATAAGTCTGTTCTGTGGGAATAGTCTTTCAGCAATTAAAGTTTTCCAGAATCTAGAGATACCATTTAAAGCCATAGATGATGGCTTTAAATAAAGAAGATTATTTATCAAGAGATTCCTTCAGGCCTTAGAAGAAATTAATGAATAACTAATTTATTCCCACAGAATGATTTTCACTATAGGAAGCTCTCATGAGTTTACTAATTTTCATTTTTGAGAATTACAGAATCAAAGCTACATGCTTCTATATTTTCTCAGAGGAGTCTGAATATGAAACAGTAGTTTAAGTGAAGATTTTGTTTTGTCTTTGTTGTGTTTTAAACATAACTGTGATCAAAGTGCTGAA
>NW_012150930.1:760559-762999 GCF_000956105.1 Propithecus coquereli
CAGTGATTTTCTGTAATTTTTTACAATTGATTCAGTAACAGTGATCCAGTTATCTGCTAATTGAGAGATTCAGCCTTGAGTGTGTACTGCTATTTTAAAAACCGCTTAAGAATGTGTAGTCAGTATGTGCCAGTGACAGGTTTTTTTGTTTGTTGTGACAAGGTCTCACTCTGTCACCAAGGCTAGAGTGCAGTGGTGTCATCATAGCACACTGCAACCTCCAACTCCAGGGTTCAAGCAATCCTCCTGCCTCAGCCTCCCAAATAGCAGGGACCATGGCACACACCACCATGCCCAGCTAATTTTTGTATTTTTTTTGTAGAAATGGGGTCTTGTGTTTGCTCAGGCTGATCTCAAGCTCCTGGCCTCAAGCAATCCTGCTGCCTTGGCCTCCCAAAGTGCTAGGCTTACAGGCATGAGCCACCATGCCCAGCCCAGTGATAGTATTTTATTAAGTAGGCTATGTTTATGGTTAATGCCTCTATATTCTAAGGTTTTAAAAATAAGCTGAATATTCATAGAGTTTTTGGATATTTCACAAGTGGACAGAAATAGAAAGCTTTTAGTTAAAACACATGGATTATAAATACAATTTCATTTTGTTGAAATTTCATTATTAGCCCCCAACAGTGTACAGCAGATACTGTAAGGGTCACAATCAATCAATATTAAATATAAAAGAAAGTTTATCATAGACCACAGTTACATAAAATTCTTTAGCAAATACAATAAAAGCCTGTACTTCATTAACTTTATATCTTCCTTTGTATGGTAGAATACATATCCATTGATTTAAAGTGGTTTATTTCCAAAGGAAGCATAGTCTTTTGTTCAGTAAAACTAAAACACATGTCTTACGGAAAGTTGTACCCAGCTAATCTACTTGTCTAATGTGACTTATCCTACCTGCTAATGTTAGCATGTACTGGAAATATTTAAATGACTATAATTCAATAATATATCTTTATTTAAAATCCTCCCCGTTTTTAAGCTTTAATAGGGAATGACACTGATATTCCCAACACTTAATCTTCCATGTATTCTTTCCCTCCTTGTTTAGCTTGAACATGCAAAAGTTACACAGACAGAGTTGATGCGTGAGTCATTTAGACAGAAACAAGAAGCAACAGAGTACCTTAAGTGCCAAGAAGAACTGCGAGAGCGCCTTCATGAAGAGTCCAGGGCCAGAGAACAACTGGCTGTGGAGCTTAGTAAGGCTGAGGGTGAGCACCTTTGTATCAGCAACTGAGAGTGGAGTAATTTCAGTCATAAGATAGAGATTTTGATGCACATCCAGGTTTGAAAGCTACCAATCTCCTCTAATTTAGCATGACCGTTGAAAAGTAGTTGTGCTTTCTCTTCAGAATTCCTGAAAGCAATTTTTAAAACTTTGTGTAGGTATGTATATATGAGGGCTGGCTGGAAAGTATCCAGCCATGTAGCTGTTCTCGTTATATTAACAATGGCCAATACTCCAGACAGCCCTTTTATTTTATATCGACACACATGTGCACAATAAGAATTTACAGAATTACAGAAAATATTAAAAATTTTAGGAAATACAGAAATGGATGGTAAGTTAGTTGTTACCATAATCCCACAATCGTAAAACAATTCTTGTACTTTAAAGATGAGGAAACTGAAGCTAAAAGGTGTTATTAAATTGTTTAAGGGCACCATTAAATGGTGATTTCAGGCTTTAAAGCTCTAAAGCCCTATGCTCTATTCCTCCCTGCTGTTGTACATATTGGTCTTCTAGAATTACTTAAAATACCAACCTCTCCAGTATATTTAAAATGTGATTCAGTTCACAAGCGCCTAATTTATATTAAGCTTTTTAGGAACCTGTATGTTTGTATCTGTTTAATAAAGTGAGTTATACCTATGTGATGTGATACTTTAGTATATAGCAAAGTGCTAGAAAGTTGAGAGAAATTTCATATTTACGCACAATGGTAAACAAGAAAAAGGCTGCGTTGAACATAACCATATTAAAGGTTAATAGTTGCTGCTACTCATAGCAAATTCATGGAAGATTTCAATAGGTTGGAATGATTTAACATTTTGCTAACAATAGACATTATTTATATTAAAACCTATTGGTTAAATTTGAAATGATTAATAATTCTATTCTTTGTTAATTTCATTTTATAGGTGTCATTGATGGCTATGCAGATGAAAAAACTCTTTTTGAAAGGCAAATCCAGGAAAAAACTGATATAATAGATCGTCTTGAGCAGGAGTTGTTATGTGCCAGTAATAGATTGCAAGAATTGGAAGCAGAGCAGCAGCAGATCCAAGAAGAAAGAGAATTATTGTCCAGACAAAAGGAGGCTATGAAAGCAGAGGCAGGTCCAGTTGAACAACGTATGTATTTTCAGAATTTTTATGAAACATTTGGCCAATTTTATTTATATTCTTTAAAAGTTCAAGGCAGCTG
>NW_012150930.1:763049-764742 GCF_000956105.1 Propithecus coquereli
CTCATGGTTGGAAGAACAAGATGAAGACATTTATGAGGTTGAATCTCGTGTGCCTTTACCACATCCTTTTCCTCTTTGTGAACATTTGGATGAAAATAACTCAGTAATTATTAATACTTCTATTTTTCATTTTATTCATAAAAGAAATGGGCACATATTAAAGCTTATTTCTAAAATTTCTCTGCCTACCCCTCCTTATTCAGTAAGTATAAAAAATATGCATTTAGTTTAAAGTTGTGTATAATAAGTGAAATTTTAAGTGCCTTTATGAAGGCTAAATGGAATAGAACTTTGTTTTGTTGTTGTTTGGTGTGTTATTACTCATTCATCCTGGATGTACTGAAGGGCTAAATGTGGTCTAAGAGCCCCAACTTGGCTATGTGTTTGATTACAGAAAGCAGAATGAGATATTACATTCTCCAACATTGGGCAAGCTATTTAAAAACATCCTGCTTGTCCTTAAGATTCTTGCTTTTGTAGGTTCATGATGCCAATCCTGAGTAAAAAATGGAATGATTATATTTGAGAGAATAGACATTGTGATATCCAAAACAGCTAAGTGAGTTGTCACTGAGCCAGTTAGGAAGTGTTTACAATCATGTGGCATAGTGACTAGTTCCAGACAAGGAAAAAAGGAAACTTGGATTCTAATTTTAATTTTGTTGTTAGCCTAAGGAACTTATTTTCTGTTTTTAATATGCCTACTAATCTTGTGGAGAAATACCCTCTTCTGTAAAATATATTTTATAAATATTGTTAAGGGGTGTTTAGCATAAAGACACCTGCATTATTTAGTATTTCAGAGTCATTTGATACTTAAATATGTTGTGAATGATTCACTACAAGTTATCCAGTATAACTACAAGTTATTCAGCACTTTTTATGACTTTCATGGCTTTATACTATACTAGTTAATATTTAACAAGCCAGATGGTTTTCAGAATAGGTTTGTTAACTCTCCTGCAACTTTTATATTAGTGACAGAATATTTCCTGATGCTTTATACATATTTTTAATGTAATGATAAGTTTCTTAAATACTTCAAAAATATTGAATATGAAATTACTATAGACTTCATATTGTTATAGATATTAGGAATAAATCATACCCTGACTGGATAGAAGAGGTTTTTTAATTTAGATGAGCATTTGAAGGGGATCTCTTATCCCAATATTTATGGATCACATCTGCTATAATAAATGAAATTTACTAGATTTACTGTATTTGATTGTTCCAATCTTTTTGTTTTATAAAACTGAAGTTATTTCTTGTGGATTTTATGGTAAATGTTTAAACGCACTGCAAGACTAGTTAAATCTTGTCAGGACATAGAGCATAGAAGTAAAACTTATTTAATTTACTTACCCAAAGCAAGTATCTATTTTGTTGTAAATACTTTATTGTATTCCTATAGTCAATTTGAAAGGGAAAAAAAATTCATATACTTTTTAGTTACATGTATTTATTAGGCAATCATTATGTAATGTACAAGAAAAAATTACATATGTGTATATAAAAGCAAGTGATGTATTTTTAAAATATGGGTTGTGACTATAAATTCAGGAGAATAGTTGTGTATAAATTAGTTCATACTTTGTTTCTTTATAACAAAAATTGATGTATATTAGGTATTCACATTTAAGGAAAAATACTCATTTGCCAATTAAAAGTAAAAATATAAATTTATGCTCAA
>NW_012150930.1:773387-774514 GCF_000956105.1 Propithecus coquereli
TCTAATAACTATCTTTTATTCAGAACTGTAGTCATTTAGACCTACAGAAAACCTTAGAGAACATCTGTCAGTTGACTGCCAGTTTTTACAGATAAGAAGATAGGGGGTTATGGGTATGGGTTTAAACTGACAGTTAACCCTCATCTACGAGTTTCTAGTAATAAGTACTTTGTCATAACCCGTTCACCTACCTATAACTGGAGACTGTGAGGCAAGAACGTGTCTTTTAATGAAAGTAACTTCTTAAGCATTTTCTCTTGAAAACTAGGCAAATGTTTTCAGTTATCTGATGGAGTATAAATATAAGATGTCTCTATATGTCATCATATATATATATAGGTTTGTTTTTTTGGTTTTTTGGGTTTTTTTTGAGACAGGGTCTTACTCTGTCTCCCAGGCTAGAATGCAGGGTGGCTTTATCATAGCTCACTGCAACCTCAAGCTCCTGAACTCAAGCAGTCCTGCCTCATCCTTCTCAGTAGCTGGGACTACAGGTGTGCGCCACCACACCTGGCTAATTTTTCGTAGAGACAGGATCTCGCTCTTGCTTAGGCTGGTCTCGAACTCCTGGCCTCAAGTGATTCTCTTGCCTTGGCTTCCCAAAGTGCTAGGATTACAGGTGTGAGCCACCGCCCCTAGCTAGCCTCTATATGTCATTATATTTAAGATACTTTCTACTATTCTCAAAGGCCAAATTTTTATAGAACTTTTTTTTTTTTTTTCCTTTAACAAGATCTTGCTCTGTTGCCTAAGCTGGAACACAGTGATACAATCACAGCTTACTGCAACCTTGAACTCCTGGGCTCCAACAGTCCCCCTGCGTCAGCCTCCCAAGTAGCCAGGACTGCAGGTGTGCTCCACCTGGCTAATTTTTTAATTTTTTGTGGAGACAGGGTCACACTATGTTTGTTACCCAGGCTTGTTACAAACTCCTGAGCTCACATGATCCTCCCACTTCAGCCTTCCAAAGTGCTAGGATTACAGGTGTGAGCCATCACACTTGGCCTTAGAAAACATTTTTTAAGTTTATTAGAATATTTAGAAATGTAGGATGATAGAGAAGAAAACTATAAAAGAAAGGAGTTTGGGGATTATAGGAGAAAGGAATAATGGGGAGAGAAATAGAA
>NW_012150930.1:774564-777137 GCF_000956105.1 Propithecus coquereli
AGTGTAAAATAAGATGCATATCATGAAAAACTTAAAATTGAGTTATTTTTATCATACATAAATCCTCAAAATCAGAAAATTAAATGTCACTTAAATGTGAGAAAGTCATTAACCCTAAAAATTGTTTTTGTTGTTGCTGTTATTTTTTGAGACAAGGTCTTGTTCTGTTGTCAGGCTGGAGTGCAGTGGCCTCATCATAGCTCACTGCAACCTCGAACTTACGGGCTCAAAGATCCTCCCACCTCGGCCTCCCAAAGTGCTAGGATTACAGGCATGAGCCACCACACCTGGCCCAAGAGAGAACTTTTTTTAAGGATTGGTGACAACAATATTATTTTTTTTTTACTGGCGTCACTTAGTTTTATCAACTTGGAAAATGTCACCTTTGTTGTAGACAATAGTTGCTATCCTTATAAAAAATTAAATTAGGATAGCATTTAAAAATACTTTCTGAAAAAAAATACCTTTTGAAATGATAGATATATTTTATACAGGTTGAGTATCCCTTATTTGGAATGCTT
The DNA here is from genome assembly GCF_000956105.1 of Propithecus coquereli. Lineage (NCBI taxonomy): Eukaryota > Metazoa > Chordata > Mammalia > Primates > Indriidae > Propithecus > Propithecus coquereli. The sequence goes on from NW_012150930.1 coordinate 775,086, forward strand.
GGGACCAGAAGTGTTTCAGGTTTCAGATTTTGTAGTATTAACATTTGCATTATACTTACTAGTTCAGCATCCCTAATCTGAAATCCAAAATGCTCCAATGAGCATTTCCTTTGAGCATCATGTCAGCACTCAAACAGTTTCAGATTTTGAGCCAGAAATGGTGGCACATGCACCTGTAACCCCAGCTGCTTGGGAGGCTGAGGCAAGAGGATCACTTGATCCCAGGAGTTTGAGGCTATAGTGCACTCTGACAGCAACTATGAATAGCCAAACTGTGCTCCATGTAAATAGCTTGTGGATAGCCACTGTACTCCAGCCTGGGCAACATACAGCAAGACCTCGTCTCTAAAATTAAAAAGCTTCATTTTGGAGCATTTCACATTTCAGAGATCTGAAATTAGAGATACTCAACCTATAGTTACGAGCTTGCTGAAATTTTTCTAATTGTAATTTTTGCTTCTTATATTTCAGGTTGAACAGTTAACAAATCATCTGAAAGAGAAAACAGACAAGTGCAGTGAGCTTTTGCTCTCTAAAGAGCAGCTTCAAAGGGATATACAAGAGCGAAATGAGGAAATTGAGAAACTAGAGTTCAGAGTACGGGAACTGGAGCAAGCCTTACTCCTTAGTGCAGACACTTTTCAAAAGGTGTGACATTTTATTCAGGCTAACTTTATTAAGTGTTTTAATGAAGATTACTCTTAAAAACATCAGTTCTTTTAAATAAAAAATTGTTGACTTCTTGTTGATATTATTACATAATATGTATATGTTTATGTCTCTGTTGACATCATAACCATTTCTGTTTATTTGTATTTCCAAATGTTGCTTGCATATCTTAGTCCTGAGAAAGGAAGATTAGTTGAACCAGAAGAATTAATTACCCTTTTAACCATCACTAATAGCTAATTGAATAATGGACGGCAGTTTAGGCTGATGCTTTACCCTAAACTAAGCAGGAATGAAATCCATCCCCATTGTACACTAGAGAGCAAAAATGAATAAAAGAAGAGCAGGATAAGGAAACTTGGGAAGGGTGTAGATAGGGGATTCCTGTTTGAATTTATGAAAAATACATTCAGAACTAAGTATCTGTAATTTTTTGATTATTCACTAATGTAGATTTTCTAATTGGAGAAACAGAATTGCTACTTCTTCCCAAAAAAGGTATAATCAAGATTTAATGTCTCAAATTTTGAGAAAATTCTTATATGTTTAAAGGTAGAGGACCAAAAACAGTTTGGAGCTGTAGAAGCTAAAGCAGAATTGTCTCTAGAAGTACAATTGCAGGCTGAGCGAGATGCCATAGACAGAAAGGAAAAAGAGGTAAGAAGTTTATTTTTAAATGACAAAATGTAGTTTGAAATATTTAAATTTAAATCAGTTATCTTGAAAATGTCATTTGAACAGAATAGAGGGTGTGATCTAAAACCAAAGTTTAGACTGCTTCTCTGCTCAGCACCTACATTGACCTTGAAGGCAATCAACATGGGAACAAATAAGTTGATACGAAGAACAGTGTTTCAGGTAGAGAGAATAACCAGTGTAAAGGCCTTGAAGCAGGAAGAAGTTTAGAGGGACAGAAAGAAGGCCAATTTAACAGGTATGAAGAGCAGGGTGGAGAAATATAGTAGTGTTAGGACAAAAGGCAGTATCTTTTCCTTTTTCCTAACCATAGTGTGGACATTGAATTATTGCAGGTTCACCTGTGGGTTTTGGTTTTTTTTTTAAGTTGTATTGCCCTGAGAAATTATAGTGCTGTTTTACAATATAATAAATACATTCTTAAAACAAGAGATTAATAGTAAAGTATTATATAAAGTTCTCCCATGTTTCTCTACTCTCTTCTAAAAAAAGAAAGTCTACTTTTATTTAGGACAGTGGTAATTTCAACTTCCTGATTAATTTATAACTTATTTAAGCCTTTGTCTACTAATAGTTTTTCTAAAACATATCATACACTACATTGTCTAGCTATATCATTTAAAATGTTTAAAATTTTAAAAATTACATTTTTGTCTATAATCTCAGGATAATTTAATATATTTTAAC
>NW_012150930.1:777187-780237 GCF_000956105.1 Propithecus coquereli
TTCTTTTTTCAGTTACTGTTATTATTATTTTTAAACTTAAGGAGCAAGCCATTGATAGAGAACATGAGAGAGATGTATTCCAACAGGAAATACAGAAACTAGAACAGCAACTTAAAGTTGTACCTCGATTCCAGCCTATCAGTGAACATCAAACTAGAGAGGTAAGAACCTTACTGATATTGCCCGTCTTATAGAAATTTGTATCTTGAGTGTAAAATAAGATGCATATCATGAAAAACTTAAAATTGAGTTATTTTTATCATACATAAATCCTCAAAATCAGAAAATTAAATGTCACTTAAACGTGAGAAAGTCATTAACCCTAAAAATTGTTTGTATTGAAATTTGTAATCATTCCCATCTGCATGTATCGTCTACTGCTGCTTGATTAAATAAAATTCCCTGCTTCTCTATTCCCATTCCCAAGAAGACTGATCAAAAGAATTGTTTGTATTCACTCTTTACTTTTCTGTTCTCTTCTAAATCCACTCGAGTGAAGTTTCCAACCCCTGTGTTTTAGTGGGATTTAATACCTTTTACTCCCTTTAAGCTGTTCTTTTGAAGGTTTCACAGAACTTCATGGGTATATGCAATAATCACCTTTCTGTCTTCATCCTGCTCAGCCATTCAGAAGCATTTATTATAGCCTTCTTCCAGAATATTTCCTTCTCTTGGGTTCTGTGACACACCTATTGCACTAGTCTGTCTCTAGTCTTTGTTTCTCTCCTACCCAACCAAAATAAATGATGGAGTTCCCCAAGACTTGGCCTTGGGCCTCTTTTTCCCTATTTATATTCTTTTCTCAGGCAGGCATATATACATGACTCCACATTTGTACCTCCATCCCTGACATCTCTGTTGAGCTCCAGACTTGCATGAATATTCAGCTGCCCACTCTGTTTCCACTTAGATGTCTCAAAATTAACATGTCCAAAAGAGAGCTCTTGATTCCTGATTAGCCCCTACCAAAGAAAGACAAGAATAACACGTTTCTTCATCTGAATAAATTCTGTACCTTCTACACTTTCCTCATTTCTGAGGCCTAGAATTCATCTTTCATTCTTCTCTTTTTCTCAACCCCTGCTTCCAGCCTATTGGTGAGTCAGCCTGCACTGCATCTTTCTGTTCTTCAACCTTCGTTAATCTCCCTAACCCTAGTTGTCATCATTGTTTCCCTGGATCATTGTGATGATCTCCTAACTAGTAACTATCTCTCTGCTTTTTCGGCCCAATTGTCTGTTTTCCTCACATAGAAACATAGTCCTAACTCCGTAGTCACCAAATGAATGCTGCACAAACGAGGGAAGGTTCACTGTGTAAATTCCTAAAGATGATCTGTCATGTTGATAAAGACCTTGTGTTAGGGGTAAGGCAATCCCAATTTGCAGCATGACTCCGACATTTACTAGATATATTACCATGGCTAAGTCATTTCATCTCTCAAATCCCTGTTTATTCATTTCTGAAATAGATTATAATAGCACCCACCGCATTGGAGTACTGGCCTGACACATAGTGAACACTGACATCTAGTATTATTTCTGAAAACAATTTTTATTTCTACTGTAATTTCTATGCAGTTTACTGGGTTTCATTTCTCTGAAAAGAATTCCAAAAAAGTAAAAAAAAAAAAAATATAAACTCACTGCAATAAAATGTTACCCATTAGAGTAATAGAAAAGTTATCAGTTCCCACAAAGTTTGTAGTTATTACCCTTATTCCTAACAAACGTATTTTCAGCTTTTAAAAAATAGACGTTTGGTGCAACTCAAAAGAATGTTTAAACTGTAGAACTTAAACTGTCATATATTATATCGTTTTCTTATATTTGAAAAGGTTGTCCTGCCTCATTCATGAAACTTTAAGAAACTAGTAAAGATGTGCATGTTTGATGTTTTTCCAGGAACATTATGATCCATTTGTTGTCTCCTTACCTTGCCAGATCTGATTCCTAGCTTCTGATTTTCTCAAGATCAACAAATTCTAACTATATATTGTGCTATTTTATTGTACCTGCTTTGTTGCCTTTTCTCTTGACCTTACTCCCAAATCTTAGTCAACTTGTTAAAGTTTCTTCTTAATGACTTTACCACTGTCATCCTTGAAACTATGATGTTCTTGCATTTTTTAATGTACTGAGGAATAATTGTAATTTTTAGGTAATTTCCTCCAAGTATTTCACTGAAAAAAGGTAGAATTCCTTTATTTCTTACCGTCACATCTTTTTTTAGTAAACTTTCTCTCCTCACTTGATCTGCACTAATTTCATAAACTATTATTAATCTTTATATTCTTGCATCGCAGAACCATTCACTTGAGGGGACCTGCATATCAGTCTTAGGGAATATGTTTTAGAGTACTAAATTTATTTGGGTAGTGGAAAAACCAAGAGTAGCAAGATACTTAAGGAAACTCTCAAGGTACACAGATCCTTCTCACCATCCTGCCTTCTCATCTCTATTCTGGGCTAATGGAATATATAGATTGAAAAAGCTTTCCAAATGACTCTTATCAAATTATCATTCATACAAGATTTTTTTTTTAGGTCATTTTATCTCATAGAAGAGTAAATCAGTACTCTGCAAATTTGTCATCTTTATTAGGTCTTAGTATGGTTGTGTCATTAGATAATTCAACATATTAAACATGCAATTTTCCCCCTTTCTAGCTGGAGAAAGTCATCTTAAGAGAGAGAATTTTTTTTGTTATTGCTGTTATTTTTTGAGACAAGGTCTTGTTCTGTCGTCAGGCTGGAGTGCAGTGCAGTGGCCTCATCATAGCTCACTGCAACCTCGAACTTACGGGCTCAAAGATCCTCCCACCTCGGCCTCCCAAAGTCCTAGGATTACAGGCATGAGCCACCACACCTGGCCCAAGAGAGAACTTTTTTTAAGGATTGGTGACAACAATATTATTTCTTTTTTACTAGCATCACTTAGTTTTATCAACTTGGAAAATGTCACCTTTGTTGTAGACAATACTTGCTATCCTTATAAAAAATTAAATTAGGATAGCATTTAAAAATACTTTCTGAAAAAAAATACCTTTT
>NW_012150930.1:783842-821444 GCF_000956105.1 Propithecus coquereli
TTTGGGGATTATAGGAGAAAGGAATAATGGGGAGAGAAATAGAAAGGTTTATTTTAGAAAAATATACCTTCAATAGGTTTTAGCTTTATAGAGCTAATGAAATCTTACAGATAGCAATAATAATAGTTAATTTTGTTGAGGGCTATATGTGAGAAAGTACTAAGTATTTTAAATGCCTTATACCATTAATCCTTACACTCTCCCTGGGGACAGGCTCTATTTTCTCCATTTTGCAGATGTATAAACTGAGTCATAAGAGAAGTTAAGTAACTTGCTCATGGTCACACACTAAGTGGTTTCCTCTCACATTTCTCTGAGTCTGAAGCCCTTGTGATGCCACATTGCCAAAGCATTGGGGTCTGTTTTATCTTGTCCTAAGAAGTATTTAATACTGTCATTCAACATTTATTGAGCTCTTAATGCATGTAGAGCACCGCTGTCCAATTGTAAAACCAGTACTGAACTTCAAGGAATCTACTATCTAATTAAGGAGACATATATACATTTGAAAGAGATAAAAACACTTTTACAAAAAGAAAACACAAATTGGTTAGGTACGAATTAATGTAATCCAAATAAATTTAACAACATTAAAACAAATAGCTACCAGTTTCTATTTTTAAACCTTAATAATAATGTGATTTTGGGTTATTACAGGCTCCATAATAAGAGAGCATGGGACTAAATTGGAGTCTGGCTGAATAAGAGGAAAGAATGGCCCCATAGTGTCCTTTTGGGGGATTGAAGTGTCTGGTGTGATGCCTCAACTTTAGCTTCTTAGGACAGGAATGTTAGTGCTTTCAGCCAGGGCTTCTCAAACTTCAATGTGCATATGAATATCCTGGGGATTTTGTTAAAATACAAGTCTGGGGTGGGACATGACTTTCTACACATCTAACGTGCTCCCATGTGATGCCAATTCTGCTTCACAGACCACTTTGTGAATAGCAAGGCTTTAGATCACAGAGCTAAGAATTTGATCATAAACTGTTGTGTAAAGAAAAGTAAATGTCACATGAGAGAGGGCAGCAATTTTCAACTTAAATAACTATATATGTGTTGGTTTTAAAATAATACCTTGTCATCAAAAGTAGTTACAGACAGAGATGATTATAAATACTACTATATAAGATAACTTTGAAGAAAATATAATCACAATGTTCAACAACCTGATAATTATATATGCACAACCACTAAATATTTTTGTCTACTGAGATTAATACCAGTGTTAGAGAAAAATTTTTAAATGTTAGTCTCAGACATTAGTTATTAAAAGCAGGATAAATGATAGCTTAGAATGGAAGGCTCCAGAAGTAATTTTCCCAAGGTCAAAAGCTGGCTCTACCACATACTAGCCATGTGACCTCAAGGCAAGTTACTCCCCTGTTACGCTCTTCCTCGTCTCTAAAATGGGCATAATCAAAGGACAGATCTCATAGGGTTTTAATAAAATATTACATATAAAGCACTTTGTACAGTGCTTAGCAGTAAATTGTTTATAAATTATGGCTATTTTACTACCATTGATACTATTTCTGTCTAAGAAATATTAAGCTAACTGATTTTTAAGGCCTTGCCTTTTCAGTGCTGTAATATGATTCTGATTATATAGTGTGTCAAGGTGTAATCGGCATCTGCCCTCTTTCAGCTTCTAAGGCACTAAGTGATTTATAGGCTGCTTTCTGAGCCAGCTGCCACTAAGTGCTGCTCTTGCATCTTAGGTTGTTTTTTTATCATCAGGTAAATACACATTTAGAAATTCATTCACTCAATATTTATTAAGTAGCTACAAACCAGTGAGCTAAATGACTATTACTATCCACAATCAAAAGCAATTTTATAAATATAAAAGTAACTAGTTCTTGGCCGTGTGTGGTGGCTCACACCTGTAATCCTAGCACTTTGGGAGTCCGAGGTGGACGGATTGCTTGAGGTCAGGAGTTTGAGACCAGCCTGAGCAGCATAGCAAGACCCCATCTCTACAAAAAATAGAAAAAATTAGCCAGGCGTGGTAGTGCGTGCCTGTAGTCCCAGCTATTCAGGAGCCTGAGGGAGTAGGATCACTTGAGCCTAGGTGTTTGAGGTTGCAGTGAGCTGTGATGCCACTGCCCTCATGCCTGGGTAACAAAATGTGAGACCCTATCTCTAAAAAAAAACTAGTTCTTAATATCCATTATTAGTTTCAGTCTCTGTATAATCATCAATGATCAATAGCTTTACCATTACTGATAATCCATCCCCAGAAATGAATAAACAAATTTCTGTTCTACCCATAGGAGCTCTCTAATTTTCAAATAAAATTGTGTAATTAACTTATTCCAAGGTTTCTGTAATTCAGACCTAAGAGTCTCTTGGTCTTAGTTTCTACCTCTGCTTCTTTTTGCTTAACAACTCACATGGCAGCCAGACCTTTCAGTGGGTTAATTAGATATTAGTGGACTAAATTGACCTAGTCTTACTTGGTGGCTAAAATAATTGATTTAATTCTACAGTTTTTTGAGCCTTTCAATAGCAACTAATTTAACTTAAACTAAGTTTTAATATGTGGACTCTTCCCCTTCTGTAACTCTTTTTTGCTTCATGAGAGGGTATTTTAGGTAGGAATTGGCTCCTTTTATCCTTCCATAGAAGGTATCCTCTCCGCTTTGAGTAGGATAGTTTAAGGGTGTTCAGTTTGAGCATTTCTGGGAACCACACAGGTATACCTGGCTTAGAAAAATCACACTTTTATTCTTATGACTCATGTTTTAAGCATACGAACTCTGCAAAGCTAATACAGTGATCTTCAATCTATCTTGACAAATAAACATTTGTATAAACATTTTTTCTCCCTACTTTTGATAATTTTGATATTAAAGATTACAAACTTAGAAGAACAATTAGAACAATTTAGAGAAGAACTGGAAAATAAGAATGAAGAAGTTCAGCAACTACATATGCAATTAGAAATACAGAAAAAGGAGTCTACTACCCGCCTACAAGAACTTGAACAAGAAAATAAATTATTTAAGGTAATTAATTTAGGAAAACTTTTGCATGTAAATAAGTCACAGTTTTGGTTCCGTGTAGCTTTATTAAGCATTTGTTAAATCCAGCCACTAAGTAATACTTAACAGAGGAACATTAATGGGCCAACAGATTTGCATGAAACTTATTTTCAGCCCAACCTAAATATTTGAATTCATCATAAATGAAAAACGTTGAGAACTTTTGTCAAAATATTTTAAGAATTACTGATTTATAATAACCATATGATTCTTCTAAATTTTTTCATTTGTACATGATATGTACCATATCTTTTGTAAGAGTTAATTGAAAGAACATTCTCAGAATGACATGTAATGATACATCCAACTGTGTTGGTTATTTTTATCCCTAGGATGAAATGGAGAGACTGGGATTTGCCATAAAGGAATCTGATGCTGTGTCTACTCAGGACCAACATGTGTTATTTGGGAAATTTGCTCAAATAATACAGGAAAAAGAGGTAGAAATTGACCAATTAAATGAGCAAATTACAAACCTTCAGCAGCAACTTAAAATTACAACAGATAACAAGGTATGTTCATTTAAAATTGATTATTAATACCTGAAATTAATATGAGCCAGAATTTTAAAGGTACTAAAATGGTTATAATTTATAGTTTCCCACTAAATTTAAAAACAACTCTTAATTTTCTTTTAACCATTAATATTAATTTATAAGACGCACAGTCTTAGTAATCTGTGTATGTTTTTGTTCCTCCTAATATTGTCAAAGGATTTTAATGTTTTTCAGGGTGGCTCTGTGACTTAGATTTTATATTATTCTAATCAAACCGATTATAAATTCTTCTATTTAATATGAGTTTAATATGAGTTAATTACCTTTGGGTGCAACCAGTTAAAGACTTTATTTCAATACTTCATCTTTTCAGTTAAAATATATTGATATTAGGAGGCTGAGGTGGGAGGATTGCTTGAGGCTAGGAGTTCAAGACCAGCCTGAGCAAGAGTGAGACCCCATCTTTACAAAAAATAGAAAAATTAGCTGGATGTGGTGGTGCACACCTGTAGTCGCAGCTACTTGGGAGGCTGAGGCAGGAGGATTGCTTGAGCCTAGAAATTTGAGGTTGCACCAAGCTGTGATCACACCACTGAACTATAGCCCAAGCAACAGAGTGAGTCCCTGTCTCAAAAAAATAGATAGATAGATATCAACTATTTTCCTAATAGGAAATCAGCTACTAAAAGCATAAGTCACTCTATACTTAAGATAACTTTCTGAATGAAGTTCTAAATAAGGTCTTTGTTTTATATGGTGGGGGGAGGTGTTGGTCTATATTGAAATTAAAGTAAGGTAGTATGTCTGAAAAGTAGTCATGTCTTTAAAGTCCTGCCAAAATAAAAATTTCCAAAATATAAATACATATTTATTATATAATCTTTTTCATTAATAGGTTATTGAAGAAAAAAATGAACTAATAAGGGATCTTGAAACCCAAATAGAATGTTTGATGAGTGATCAGGAATGTGTGAAGAAAAATAGAGAAGAAGAAATAGAGCAACTCAATGAAGTGATTGAAAAACTTCAACAGGAATTGGCAAATATTGGACAGAAGACATCAGTAGATGCTAATTCTCTCCCAGAAGAAGCAGACAGTTTAAAACATCAGTTGGATTTAGTTATAGCTGAAAAGCTAGCTTTGGAAAAGCAAGTAGAAACAGCTAATGAAGAAATGACCTTCACGAAAAATGTACTTAAAGAAACCAATTTTAAAATGAATCAACTAACACAAGAATTATGTAGCTTAAAGAGAGAACGTGAAAATATGGAAAAAATCCAAAGTGTACCAGAGAAAATGGTTAACATGGCTATAGATGATCTGAGTAAAGACAAACCTACACTAGAAGTTCTTACTGAGGATGATCTTAAACCCCTAGAGAATCAGACTTATCTCAGATCTTTCGAAGAAAACAGCAAAGTTTCCATAAGTAATTTGGAAAAAAAGTTGCTACAACTTGAGAGCACTATTAGTGCAAAGGACTTAGAACTTATCCAGTGTTATCAACAGATAAAAGACATGCAAGAGCAAGGCCAGTCTGAAACAGAAATGCTTCAAAAGAAGATTATAAACCTACAAAAAATACTTGAGGAAAAAGTAGCTGCTGCTCTTGTGAGTCAAGTTCAACTTGAGGCAGTTCAGGAATATGCAAAGTTCTGTCAAGATAAACAAGCAATTTCATCAGAACCTGAAAGAACAAATACACAGAATTTAAATCAACTAACAGAAAATGAGATGGGGTCAAATGTATCAACATTAACCTTGAGAATATCAGAATTAGAAAGCCAAGTGGTTGAAATGCACAGTAGTTTGATTTTAGAAAAAAAACAAGTAGAAATTGCAGAGAAAAATGCTTTGGAAAAAGAAAAGAAGCTGCTAGAACTACAGAAGCTTTTGGAGGAAAGTGAGAAAACACAGGGAGGGAAAGAAAGAAAAAGAAACCCTCCAGGAGATTGTGAAGTTCAAAAGGTTAGTTTCTTATTTGATTTTTTTCACTTAAATACCCCAAGAAACTCTTTTCCTTTATTTATTCTTTAAACTGACTGCTAATTTATTAAATATAGTGTTCTGTTTACATCTAGCAATTTATAGAAAAGGATTTTTTAATAAAAACATACTGTTGTTAAAAGAAAAACTTTAGGCAAACTAATTTTAAATGAGTCTATTTGACCAAAGAATGATTCATGAGTTGGGCAGCACTCAGAACCGGAAGAGCTTCACAAGTCTCTGCTGTGCAGCAGTGGACAGTGGATATTTATGGACCTCTCAAGTAAAGTACAGAAATACCTTGATTGGTTACAACTAAATATTTGCCTTATTTGGACATGGTCTGATCAATTAGCTGCTTGTGATTGGCTAAGAATTGGCTGTTTTTATACTCCTAAATTAGGTTTTCAATTTGGTTACATACTCCTAAGTTAGGTTGCAGTTCCTTACGTAGGAGCTCAAGGTACAGAGACAGCTTAGGCCAGATTTAACTTAACACTGTACAGTCACATTATTGTCACTAGAATAATGGATACAGACTATGTTTCATGGTCTTCAAACACATTTATTTCATTAGCATTGTCATTAAATAGAGCAGTCAGAAGAAACATAGAAACATTAAATTTAGCAAATGACCTCTAGGACTTGTGTGGGATTTTTTTCCTTAATTTCCTTCTAATGTGCATGTTATGTTATCATTCCTTTTAAGTAATGAAAAACGTCAAAATATATTACTGTTGACAAAGAATACAGACTGTAGAGGAAAAAAATATATTAGTATCTAACGAATTAATGGGTGGGTGACAAACCCTTAGCTTTTACAAATTTTATTTTTACCAAAAAAGGATGTTTTGGTAAAAATTTGTATTTGACCTCTGTAAGTATACTTATGTAAGGATCTGAAATTGCAGTTATTTTTTAGCATATGATAGATATGAACAGGGCTTTTTTTTAATTCTCACTTTATAAATTTATAATTTTGAGTATTAGAAGTATGGTATTATCTAAACACCAGGAAATTGATATGTCACAATTCTGTAATTCCATTTACTAGGCCTTTTCCTCATAGCTTATTTGAACTATAAATTACTTTAAGTAATAAATAATTCAAATAATATGACTTTCCATGTATAATTTCTAAGAAATATCTTAGTTACACCTGGTTTCTTTTGAGGTAAGTGATATGAATATGAAGCACTTTTGAATGGAACCAAAAAGTTTTTATTAATAATTTATAAATTTTTAGGATATATACTAATGACATGATTTACCTTTTGTTCCCAGAAACTCATTCTTTTCTCAAGAAGACAGTCATTGTCTCAAGAATATAAGATGATGGTTCTGAAAAAGTTTTCCTATTTGTTGAAAGAGCATTGATCATTGCAACCCCTTTTATCTGTAGGCAGTCATTCCTGGGAAAGTTTTATTTGAATGTATGAATGCCTTGAACTTAACCTATATTTTTAAAAAATGATGTTTTTCTTATGTTTCCACTACCATTCAGACAACTACTGAGTTAATTAGTACCAACAAAGAAAGTGGATTTTGGGGGGAACTTGAGGTTCTTAAAGCTGAGTCAGTGGCTACCAAAGAAGAACTTACCAGTTATAAAGAAAAGGCAGAAAAACTTCAGGAAGAGCTTTTGGTAAGATAAGTAACAAAGCTCCTAATTCATTTATTTCTACCTATCTTAATTTCATGTCAAAGTATATTCTCTTCTATAAAAACAACCCAGATCCATAACTGAAAAGCTGCATTAAAAAGTCTTTTGTCAATTTGATGAAAAATTCCATTGTTATACATTTATTTACCAGCATCTTCTTGCTTGGTTTTCCTGGGAATCTTTGTTAGGATACTTTTAATCTCTAGTCTGTTAAGGAAAAAAGAGAACCAAAAGTAGAAACTGATAAAATTATTTTACCTTTGTAGTAATCTATGACCATACGTGTGAATATATGAGAATGTTTCTGAAATGTTTTTTCTAGTATTCTGAGGAAAATGAACATGAAATTATGAATTATACTCTCCCCAGCCTTTAAATTTGACATTTAATATGGAAAATTTTTAATCGAATACTGTTCTATTCCTTGTGTTTTAGGTAAAAGAAACAAATATGGCATCTCTTCAGAAAGATTTAAGCCAAGTTAGGGATCAACTCACAGAGGCAGAAGAGAAATTATCCCACTTCTTAGAAAAAGAAGATAAGATTGAGGTGCAAGAAAACAGAAAGGTCTGCATATTAGAGCCACTTCCTATTAAAGTGGGTAAAAGCTCTGCATCCCAAACTGAGGGGACTCTCAGGGTCAATAGCAGCAATCAGACTCCACAAATTCCTGTGAGAAATTCAGGAATCCAAATTGATTTGCAGAATGAATGTTCCTCAGAAGAAGTCGCTGAAATAATCAGTCAGTTTACTGAAAAAATTGAGCAGATGCGAGAACTACATGCTGCTGAAATTTTGGATATGGAATCCAGACATATTTCAGAAACTGAAACTTTAAAGAGAGAACATTATGTTGCTGTTCAGTTACTGACAGAGGAATGTGCTACCTTGAAGGCAGTGATACAGTGTCTGAGAACTAAAGAGGTATTTGGTTTTTATTAATATGTGGGCTTTTTTTTCATTATCATATTTTTTTATTCAATAGATTTAGGTTGTGCAAGTTGAATTCCATTACATGTATATATTTTATAGTGGTGAAGTCTGGGCTTTTAGTGTACCCATCACCTGAATAGTAGACATTGTACACCATAGGTAATATTTCACCCCTCATCCCCTCCCAACCACCCACTCTTTGAGCCCACGTGTGGGCCTCCAGTTCCATCCAAATTGTTGCAAAAGACATTATTTCATTCTTTCTTACGGCTGAGTAGTACTGTGTGGTGTGTGTGTTGTCATACACACACCACATTTTCTTTATCCACTCATCAGTTGATGGGCACTTAGGTTGATTCTGTATCTTTGCAATTGTGAATCATGCGGTAGTAATACAAGTGCAGGTATCTCTTTTTTTTTTTTTTTTTGGAGACAGAGTCTTGCTCTGTTGCCTAGGCTAGAGTGCCATGGCATCAGCCTAGCTCACAGCAACCTCAAATTCCTGGGCTTAAGCAATCCTTCTACCTCAGCCTCCCGAGTAGCTGGGACTATAGGCATGCACCACCATGCCCGGCTAATTTTTTCTATATATATTTTTAGTTGTCCAGCTAATTTCTTTCTATTTTTACTAGAGATGGGGTCTCGCTCTTGCTCAGACTGGTCTCGACCTCCTGACCTCGAGCAGTCCTGCCTCAGCCTCCCAGAGTGCCAGGATTACAGGCATGAGCCACCGTGCCCGGCCACAAGTATCTTTTTAATATAATTTCATTTCCTTTGGCTAGATACCCAGCAGCAGGATTGCAGGATTGAATAGTAGATCTACTTTTAGTTCTTGGAGAAATCTCCATACTGATTTTGATAGAGATTGTACTTATTCACATTCCCATCAACAGTAATAAGTGCTCCCTTTTTGCTGCATCCATGCCAACATCTATTGTTTTTTCACTTTTTAATAATGGCCATTCTAATTGAAGTAAGATGGTATCTCATTGTGGTTTTAATTTGCATTTCTCTGATAATTAAATTAATGATGTTGAGCATTTTTCATACGTTTTTTTGACCATTTATGTATCTTTTGAACAATGCCTGTTCATGTCATTTGCCTACTTTATAAAAGGGTTGTTTGTTTTTTTCCTGGCTGAGTTGTTCCAAATTCCTTTTAGATTCTAGGCATTAGTCCTTCATCGGATGTATAGTTTACAAATATTTTCTCCCATTCTGTAGGTTGTCTGTTTATTTTGATTATTTCTTTTGGTGTACAGAAGCTTTTTAGTTTAAGTACCATTTGTCTATTTTTGATTTTGTTGCATTTCCTTTTGGGATCTTAGTCATAAATTCTTTAGCCATTCTAGGGCCACGTCCAAAAAGAGTTTTTCCGTTCTTCTAGAATGTTTATGGTGTCAGGTCTTACATTTAAGTCTTTAATCCATCTTCAGTTAGTTTTTGTATATGGTGACAGATAGGGATCCAGTTTCATTCTTTTGCATGCAGCTATCCAATTTTACCAGCACCATTTATTGAATAGGGTACCCTTTCCCCAGTGTATGTTTTTGTCTTCTTTGTTTTAGATTGGTTGGTTGTAGGTTTTATTTCTGGGTTGTGGGTTTTATTTCTGGGTTCTCTATTCTGTTCCGTTGATCTCTGTGTCTGTTCTTATGCTAGTACCATGCAGTTTTAGTTACTGTAGCCTTATAGTGTAATTTGAAGTCAGGTAATGTGATGCCTCTAGATTTATTCTTTTTACTTACAATTGCTTTGGCTTTTCAGGCTTTTTTTTTTTTATTCCATATGCATTTTAGAATCATTCTTTCTAATTATGTGAAAAACGATGTTGGCGTTTTGATAGGGATTGCATTGCATCTGTAGATTGTTTTGGGCAGTTTGGTCATTTTAACAGTATTAATTCTTCCAATGAGCATGGGATGTTTTCCCATTTGTTTGTGTCCTCTGCGATTCCTTTCATCAGTGATTTTTAGTTCTCCTCGTAGAGATCTTTTACCTCCTTGGTTAAATATATTCCTAGGGGTTTGGTTTTGTTTTTGCAGCTATTGTAAATGGGATTCAGTTCTTGATTTGATTTTTTTTTTTTTTTTTTGAGACAGAATCTTGCTCTGTTGCCCGGGCTAGAGTGCCATGGCATCAGCCTAGCTCACAGCAACCTCAAACTCCTGGGCTCAAGCAATCCTTCTGCCTCAGCCTCCCAAGTAGCTGGGACTAGAGGCATACGCCACCATGCCCGGCTAATTTTATATATATATATATTTTTAGTTGTCCAGATCATTTCTTTCTATTTTTTAGTAGAGACGGGGTCTCGCTCTTGCTCAGGCTGGTCTCGAATTCCTAACCTTGAGCGATCCACCCGCCTTGGCCTCCCAGAGTGCTAGGATTACAGGCGTGAGCCACCACACCCGGCCTTGATTTGATTTTTATCTTGGTCATTATTGGTGTATAGAAATGCTATTGATTTTTGTACATTTATTTTATAACCTGAGACTTTGCTGAATTCATTTGTCAGATCTAGGAGTCTCTGGAGGAGTCCTCAGGGTCGTCTAAGGCATATAATCCTATCATCAGCAAACAGAGATAATTTGACTTCCTCTTTTCCAAATTGGCTGCCATTTATTTCTTTCTCATACTTGATTGCTCTGGCTAGGACTTCCAGTACTATGTTGAGTAGAAGTGGTGAAAGTGAACACCCTTATCTTGTTCCAGTTTTGTGGAGGAGTGCTTTCAAATTTTCACCGTTCAGCATAATGTTGGCTGTGGGTTTATCATATATGGCTTTTATTATTTTGAGTTATGCTCCTGTGCTGAGTTTTTTTAAGGTTTTTATCATGAAGGGATGCTGGATTTTTTCAGATGCTTTTTCTGTATATATTGAGATGATCATACTGGGGGTTTTAATTATAGTTCTGTTTATGTGGTGAATCACATTTATTGACTTGTGTATGTTGAATAATTCTTGCATTCCTAGAATGAAACCCATTTGATTGTGGTGAATTATCCTTTTGAGGTGCTATTGGATTCGGTTTGCTAGTATTTTGTTGAGGATTTTTGCATCTATGTTCATCAGAGATACTAGTCTAGTTTTCTTTTTTATTTTTTTGGTTGCATCCTTTCCTGGCTTTGGTATCAGGGTGATACTGGCTTCGTAGAATGAGTTAGGGAGGATGCCCTCCACTTCAATCTTTTGGAGCAGTTTCAGTAATCGTACCAGTTGTTTTTTGTACATCTGGTAGAATTCGGCTGTGAATCCATCTGGTGAATCCATCTGGCTATTTTTTGGGGGAGATTTTTTACTACTGATTCAATCTCACTACTTGTTATTGGTATATTCAGGGTTTCTATTTCTTTCTGGTTCAGACTTGGAAGGTTGTATGTTTCCTAAGAGAAAATAAAAAAAGAAACTTGAGGCAGTCTCTTTCTTATAATACTATTACAATTTTAAATCTTTCCACTGTGTAGAGTTAGATAATATGTTAAATTCCTGTGTAGATTTGGAACCTGTTATCATTTCTTAATTCATCAGTGTCTCTATTATGGCAATATCCAGGAAGAAAAAGTATAGACTTGTTATAAATTGTGGATAGTTCATTTATTATGAAAGGTATGACAAAGTTAATTGATTTTTTATTACAGCATTAGAAAATAGCAAAATGATTTATTGGATTTTATTAGAGCAAAAAAAGATATATTTTTGTTTTCTCTAATTAGGGATCCTCATTTCCTGAATTAACACATTCCGATGCTTACCAAACTAGAGAAATATGTTCCAGTGGTAAGTTATATAAATTTCTGGAATGGTTAAAGTATTTGTTTAAAAAGTGCTGTTTTGGGGGCAGGGGGTTGTTTGGTTTTTTAACAGGAAATGATTTTCTTTATTTTAGATTCTGGATCAGACTGGGGTCAGGGAATTTATCTTACACACAGTCAGGGATTTGACACAGCATTAGAAGGCCGAGGAGAAGAAGGTGAAAGTTCAACAGATTCCTTTCCAAAGAAAATAAAGGTACTAAAAGATAGATATCTTTTACTAACTTAACCAGTGTTTCTATATTGAACATAATAGTTTATTAAAAGTTATATTGTGAGAACCTTGGGGATCTATTCTTTTTTTAAATAGACAGGGTCTCACTCTGTCATCCAGGCTGCTAGAGTGCACTGGCATGATCATAACTTACTGCGGCCTTGAACTTTTGAGCTCAAATGATCTTCCTGCCTCAGCCTCCCAAGTACGTGGGACTACAGGCATGTGCCATCATGCCTGCCTAATTTTTTTCATGTTTTTAAATTTTATTTTGTTTATTTATTTAGAGACTGGGTCTCGCTATGTTGCCCAAGCTGATCCTGAATTCCAGACCTCAAGCGATTTTCCTGCTCAGCCTCCTGAGTCACTGGGATTATAGGCATGAGCCACCACACTCAGTTTGAGGATCTGTTTTGTTTTATTTAAATATTTCACAGATAATAAGGTGTAATAGATTAAATGATTATGTGTGAAGATTTTTTTCTCTTCATAATTCTTATTCTCAATGTTTTTGTTTGCCAGAATTATTATTATAGTTTCAAAGAGTAGAAGTTATTTCCCATATATTTCTTTTGGTCAAATCAATGCCTAATCATTAAACCCAGGAAGAATACATTAGCTGTATAGAAGGAACTTAGAGATAAGAGCTGTGAAAAGTCATAGACAGTCTCCTGGGATCAGCTTACCCCTCTGCAGGAAGAAGGCATTCAGTAATGTTGGGCTGGAGTTTCTGTCTGCAATGGACCTTCTATATCAGTATAGCTAGATAAAACTATCTTGCTTTAAATTTATTTCCGTTTGTATGTAATTTCAGTCTTTGAAGAAGTCATAATTCCAGTTTTTGGGTTTTGGTTTCTAGGGATTACTGAGAGCTGTCCATAATGAAGGGATGCAGGTGCTTTCTCTCACAGAGTCTCCCTATAGTGATGGAGAGGACCATTCTGTTCAGCAGGTTTCAGAATCTTGGCTAGAAGAGAGAAGAGCTTACCTTGATACCATCTCATCTCTTAAGGATTTAATTACAAAAATGCAAGTGCAAAGAGAAGCTGAGGTACCCAAGGAATATTAAGCATCTAAATAGTTTTATATTATTTGTAACAATAACAGTATGCTTTACAAATTAAATTATCATTTATGTGTTTTCACATGAATTACTATATATATTTTTACACTTAAAATATATGCTCTTAGGCTTTTAATATTTACTTTGGTTGATTAAGATGTTTAGGATATTTTAAAAACATGCTCATTTGAAAACTGACCTTTGTTATTTGTGTTCTGCTAGGTTTATGATAGTTCTCAATCTCAGGAGACCTTCTCAGACTGGCGAGGTGAACTTCTGCTTGCCCTTCAACAAGTTTTCTTAAAGGAGCACAGTGTTTTACTAGCCGCATTTCAGACTGAGCTGACAGCTCTAGGTACTAGAGATGCCGTTGGATTATTAAACTGTTTGGAACAGAGAATACAAGAACAGGTATCTAAATGAAACTTTAATTTTCTCTAAAAGGGAGAAGCAGTAAGTCTGCAGTGAAGAAACTTTGCAGATGCCACCTTAACCCCAGTAATCAGAATTAATGTAACCAGTAGTGGAACAGATGACATGACAAATAATTACTGATAAGAAGGACATAATGTCACTTTTGTGGTATTTCTGTTAAATTCATAACCAGAATCTCCTCTGGGAGAAATATCAGACCAAAACAAATTGAGGCCACTACATATCTATCAAACTGAAAAATAGTGACAACACCAAGTGCTGATGAGGATGCCGAGAAACTGCATTTTATACATTGCTGGTAGGAGTGTAAAATGGGAGAGCTAACTCTGGAAAATAATCTGGGAGTTTCTTATAAAGTTAAACGTAACACTTAACCATATAAGCTAGCAGTCACACTAATAGATATTTAATCTGACAGAAATGAAAACTTATGTCTCCATAAAAATCTATACACAAATATCATAGCAGTTTTATATTTAATAGCCAAAAACTACAGACAACCCAAATGTCCTTTGACAGGTGAATGGGTAAACGAGCAGTGCTACATCTATACAATGAAATACTGATCAATAATTAAAAAGGAACAAAGTGTAATCTTTGTACGCACAACAGCTTGTATGTTATATAACACTCTTGAAATGATAAAACTGTGCCTCTATACAGATCATTGGTTGTCAGAATTTAGGATTAGTGAGAGGGTGTGACTACAAAGGAGTTTTTTTGTGGTAATGAAACAATCTGTACCCTGATTTGTGATGGTGGTTATATGAACCTGTACATGTGATAAAATTTCATAGTACTATACATGAAGAAAAGAATGAGTGCATATAAAAACTAATGAAATATACATAAGCCTTATAGTTTAACAAATATTTTACCAGTGTCAGTTTCCTGGTTTCGATCATGTACTTGTGGTTATGTAAGATGTTATCATTGGGGAAAACCTGCCTAAAAGGTACACAGGAACTTTGGCTTAAATTATTTCAAAATAAAGAGTTTTTTCTTAAATTGAGGAACATAAAATAACTAGTCTGTACTCTTCATAAATTAAAGGTCATAAAAGATAAAGACTTAATGAATATCAATTTTCTTTTCTTTTTGTTTTATAGGACATTTAGCAAAATTTGAATAAGCTCTGTATATTAGATAATATAGTAATGTTAATTTTACTTTTTATTGTAGTTATGAAAAAGAATATTCTTTTAATGAAATATACTATGTAGTAATTAGGGGTAAAGGAGCATTTGTATGCAGCATGTCCTCACACAGTTTGGAAAAGAAAAATAATTTTTTTTCCTGAGTTTTCAATTTTATGTTTTTTAATTGATTATATATATTCATGGGTTACATATAGTGATATTTCAATACATATAATGTGTAGTGATCAGATCAGGGTAATTAACATATCTGTCATCTCAAACATTTATCATTTGTGTTGGGAGTGTTCAAAATCCTCCTCCTATCTATTCGAAGCTGTATATATTACTGTTAACTGTAGTAATCCTTCAGTGGCATAGAATACTAGAGGGATTCCTCCTATCTGGCTGTAATTGTGTATCCTTTAACACGTTTCCTATCCCTTCCTTCCCCTGACCCTTCCCAGCCTCTGGTGTCATCTGTTCCACTTCTTACTTCTGCAAGATAACTTTTTTTTTTAGCTTTCAGGTAAGAGTGAGAACGTGCAGTATTTATGATCCTGCCTTATTTCACTTAATATAATTTCCTCCAGTTCTGTCCATGTAAAATTTTTTAAATAAAAAAATTTTAGCATGTGTGTTCCATTCATTCCTCTTTAGATTTCTTGGTGGTTGATTTTATTATCTTAACAACTCTCTTCATTTGATTTTTTATTTTCTTTTGTTTAGGGTATTGAATATCGAGCAGCTATGGAATGCCTCCAGAAAGCAGATAGAAGGAGTTTGTTATCTGAAATTCAAGCACTGCATGCTCAAATGAATAGCAGAAAAATGATTCTGAAAAGAGAACAAGAGAATGATAAACCAAGCCAAGGTATGTTGTATGACAGGCTCGTATGGTTATACAAATAGCTGAAAATATTTCACTTTGTTTCTCTTCTTCTCATTCAGTTAAAACACATCTCCTCAGTCACATTTTGGTCTCATAACATTAAGAAAATAATCTATATTAATTACTGGATTGTCAAATTGGTTTTAAACCGCTATATTTAATTTTAAATGAACTGCGATTGCCCTGATCACGTTGTTAAGCCCATTAAGTTCATTATCTTTGTTTTAAAACTATATATTAAGTAAAATCTTTCTTATACTCTTTAGAGGATAACCACTTAAAAGAAAAAGAAACCCGCAATGCAAGTAACTAATTCTTTTTTAATCCTTTTTCAAACAATTGTAAGCTGTAACATATGTACAAGAAAATACAAAATGCAAATATACACCGTCACAAACTATTAAATGGATATCTATGGAAATATCACCCACTTGAAGTAGAACATTGCCAGTTTCCCAAAAGCCCCCTTTCCAAATGCATGCTTCTTAGAGGTAATCATTATGCTGATTTTTCTTTATTTTTACTGTCTATTTATATATTCCTAAACCATATGTTTACATTTTTTCCTGTTTCTGAACTTAATCAATCTGTATATGTTTTATGTCTTCTTTCTTTCACCTCTCTATAACATTCTTCTAAGTTACTGCATTTATCTCTAGTTCATTCATTTTTGTTACTATTTAGAATTCCCTTGTATAGATATTCTAAAATTTATATATTTTATCATTGAACATTTGGGTTGTTTCTACTTTTTAGTTGTTGCAGTCACTGCTATTAGGGATATTGTTGTACACTGTTTCTGATGCATACCTGCATGACCCTTCTGAATATATACCTGGGAGTGGAATTGCTGGGTCATAGGATACATATTTTCAAATTTATTAGATAATGTCAAACTGTTTCACAAAGTGGTCATATCAGTTTGTACACTCACTAGCAGTATATGAGAGTTCTGTTGCTTTGTGTCTTCACCAACACCTCTGTTGTCAATCTATTGGGTGTGCACTCAATTCTTACTGTGGTTTTAATCGACTTTCCTCTAATTACTGAAGTGGTTTAGTTTTTCATGATTATTGGCTAGTTAGATTTTTGCTTTTGTGATATGCTTGTTCAGCTTTTTTCCCCCCACTTTTTGATAAGGGTGTTTGTCCATTTAAATTGAGCTACAGATGGGAATCGTTAGAGTTTAGTGAAATTGAATTTTCATCATACCTAGTGAGAGCACATGCCTGTGTCTTCAGTAATTTTGTTGTATTTAATGGTAGGAATTTTGAAAGTCACAGCGTAGTCTCATATTTGTCATAGAAAAGCTGAAGCAGGTTAAAATTACTTCAGAGAAAGCAGGTATAATGAGATAAATTAAACCTATCTCTTTAGGCCAGGTGTGGTGGCTCACACCTGTAATCCCAGCACTCTGGGAGGCCAAGGAGGGAGGATCACTTGAGCTCAGGAGTTGGAGACCAGCCTGAACAAGGAGATACTTTCTCTACTAAAAATAGAAAAAAATTAGCCAGGGCTGGTGGCACTTGCCTGTAGTCCCAGCCACTCAGGAGGCTGAGGCAGGAGGATCACTTCAGCCTGGGAGTTTAAGGTTGCTGTGAACGAGGCTGACACCACCACACTCTAGTCTGGGCAACAGAGACTGTGTCACAAAAAAAAAAAAAAATCTCTTTAGATATAAGCTTAATTTAAAACTATTTTTAGAGATAATTGATTAATATTTTATTTAGGTTAAACAGAGTGCTATTGAAACCTTAATGTCACATAGATTCATATTTATGTATGTAAATCCTTAGCCTCTATAGTTTAAAAGCCTAAATTAACATGACTGATTAACAGCTAAAGCCAATGGTATTCCTGTCGCCTAACATCATTAATATGAACTATAATATGAATTGATATACTTTGATAGAGTTTTGTCAGGTTAAAAAATTTTTTCTTAGTGTAGTAGTGTTACATATTTTATGGTAGAACAGAGAAACAAAAGAATGGGGTAAAAATCACCCATAGAATCACCTAAATCCTAAAATAATGACTACTTAACACCTGGGTAAATATGTCTCCAGACCTTTTCAACATGCATGTGTACATAACTTTATATTTTTCATAAAAAGGGTATCCTGATACATATTTTGTAACATGCTTTTTTTCATTTAACATACTTAGGGCTTTAAATTTTTCAGTTTGTTTTCATTGTAACCAACATGTAGCAAAGGTTTGGTTGGCTTTTAATGAAAAAAACTAGGATCCAAACTGGGGTTTGGACTTCCCCCTTCTGGAGTCAGAGTTGAAGTTCCTAGGGACTGTCTGCAAAGGGGTGCTGAATAAAAGATGAAAGCAGCACTGATAATTGTAGTCATAGTTATATGGGTAACTCCCGCAGGTTATTTTTGTGTGGCTGTGAAAAATCTTTGGAATTTTTTTTTTTTTTTTTTTTTGAGACAGAGTCTCACTCTCTTGCCTGGGGCGAGTGCCGTCTCGTCAGCCTAGCTCACAGCAACCTCAAACTCCTGGGCTCAAGCAATCCTACTGTCTCAGCCTCCCGAGTAGCTGGGACCACAGACACGCGCCACCATGCCCGGCTAATTTTTTTCTACATATATTTTTAGCTGTCCAATTAATTTCTTTCCATTTTTTGGTAGAGACGGGGTCTCGCTCTTGCTCAGGCTGGTCTCGAACTCCTGAGCTCAGAATGATCCGCCCGCCTCAGCCTCCCAGAGAGCTAGGATTACAGGCGTGAGCCACTGCACCCGGCCAATCTTTGGAATTTTTTTTAATATGAGCTGTTGAAATTCTGAATTAACAAACACAAGTTTCTATTTATAGTATTGTATGAACATTTAAAGTTGTTTTTAAATTTTAAATCCTACATCCATTAATATATTTCTGTTAAATTTTTATCATCCTTATATATTTATAGTTCTGAAAATCTTGACTACTAGCACTATGAGGAAAACATGCATAAAGTGTATTTATATTAATTACCAATTCTTGGGACTGTAATCTTTTCTTTCCTGTTTGCTTTGCAATCATCTCCTAAATTAGAAATCAGTTCCTATCGAAAGCATATTTATAAACCAAATATGAGTTGTTTGATCATATTTTAAACATTAATCGTATTCCATTTAGAAGTCTTGGAATATAATATACAGCAGAAGCAGTCTCAAATGCTGGAGATGCAAGTGGAGCTGAGCAGTGCGAAAGACAGAGCCACAGAACTGCAGGAACAGCTGAGTTCTGAGAAGATGGCAGTTGCTGAACTAAAGAGTGAACTTGCACAAACTAAATTGGAACTAGAAACAACACTCAAGGCACAGCATAAGCACCTAAAAGAATTAGAGGCATTCAGGTGTGCCAAGCTTCCTTATTATAAATATGTATTAGTAAAGGAATTGGAGTAATTTTGTCATAAACACTGTGTAAATATTCCAAAATATAACATTATAGGTGATATTTAAATATCATGAAACTATGTTAAAGTCGAAACTATAGTAGAGAGAAAAAATTCTAAATTTTTCCAGATGATAAACTTGTAACTATATTGGCATATCTCTACTGTCCTTCAGCTCTATTTGAGATTTATTATTTAAGATATCATTTTGGCCTTTATTTTTGCCACCAACTAATTTGAAATGATATTTATGAACTCAGTGGGATTCATGGTTCAGTTAGCTGAAATATGCAAAATGTTTGAAGAGATAATTCTTATAAAAAGTATTGTTGGTGTAAATACTGAGATATTCTGTTTGCCAAAGACATTACAAGTACAGTCATTTTTATTTTAAACATTGATTTCACACACACAGACACACATGGCGCGAATCCCATGTTCAGTAAAAGACAAAGGAAAATAATTGTTTGCAATGGTAAATAATAACTAATAGTTACACTACTAGAAATAGTTAATTTGAAATGAGCCACAGTCAAGAATCTTTAATCCTTACCTGGTTTATATTTTCCTATTAGCTTATTGATTATATATCTCAACTTTTCAGTGGAAGCTGTTTTCTCTTTCTCGCTCTTTCATTATATATTCGGTCAAAATAGTTTTATGAAAGTTCATTTGGTTCTCTGATTTAGGTTGGAAGTTAAAGATAAGACAGATGAAGTACATTTGCTTAATGATACATTAGCAAGTGAACAGAAAAAGTCAAGAGAGCTCCAGTGGGCTTTGGAGAAAGAGAAAGCCAAATTGGGACGCAGTGAAGAACGGGATAAAGAAGAACTTGAGGTATTGTGTCTTTAAATGTCTCTGGAAAATCCAAAATGGTAGAAGAGTCTTTGAGACTTTCCTCCATCTAAAATATCAACCTTAGACTCTTGTAAGATATGATAAGTTATTCACTATGCGTTGCATACTGTTGTAGTGTTAACTGTATTATGAGGAAATGTTAATGGTGTGATGATTTTGTTTTGCTATATCCAAGGATGCGTATAGACTGCTCTGCCGCAACGTGTTTTCAGGATATGAATTTGTATACACACAATTTGATAAATAGTAGTTTTGGTTCCTATTTTCTCCTAGGGAAAGGAACAGGGATACTTTTCTTACAGCAGGAGCCCTTGCTGCTTTACTTCAAGAAAATTTAAAATCAACATTAGGCTCTCCCGGAGAAGCACACCCTATCCTTGCAGGACACTGAGCTCAAGGCAGGTTGTACTGCTTGCAATGCCCACATTAATGGTAGCCTTACTGGCTCACAGCTATTTTTCTAGCCACATAATCCTAGTTCCCACTACTCTATGCTAAAGAAAATGTATTGCCAGCATTTTTGCCCATTTTTTGTTTTTAATGTCCATTGTGGTAGCCTCCAGGCATAGTGGACTCTCTCTTCTGGGTAAGGACATGTTATCTCCCCAGGTACTAATTACTATTTTTTAAACATTAAAAATTTGCATAGATTTTGAGTAGTTTGCCCCTGGTGTTACTTTCCCCATAAGCTCTATTATTTTTAGCCCATGATACTGCAAAACATAAGGTTTTTCAGGAAATCGTATTGCATTATATCCAAAACACATATATATTTTTGTACAAATTTATTAATGTGCACAGGAATCTTATCAAAATATAAGATCTCCAGGAACACTTATATTTTTAAAGGCCGTTATTCTTAGGAGAAATGTACCCTGCTTCATATTAGCCAGATAAGATTAATGTTTTGAGAGAAAAGTATTATTACCTTGCCTATCTTTCATCATTATATTCCATAATGGAAATCAATCGAGTCTTCAAATAGTTATGTCCCAGTTATGTCCTAACCACTGAAAATTTAAGTTAATAAACTGGATGATCAGTTCTATCTTCTATTACCAAATACTACCAATTAGTATTAACAGATGCATGGTTGTATATTTATAAAGTATTTTTAATAATATTAACAAGTTCTTAAATTTGATTTCCACCTACAAGGATCTGAAATTTTCACTTGAGGGTCAGAAAGAAAGGAATATTCAGCTAAGTCTACTTTTGGAACAACAGAAACAGCTACTAAATGAAGCACAGCAAAAAATAGAATCACAGAAAGTGCTATATGATGCCCAGTTATCAGAGGAACAAAGTCGAAACTTAGAGCTTCAAGTTCTTCTTGAATCCGAGAAAGTTCGAATTCAGGAAATGAGTAGTACCCTAGATAGGGAACGGGAATTACATGCACAGCTGCAGAGCAATGATGATAGTGGGCAACCTCGGCCATCCTTACCTTCTGAGGACCTACTTAAAGAGCTACAGAAACAGCTCGAGGAAAAACACAGTCGCATAGTAGAATTGTTAAATGAGACTGAGAAATATAAACTGGATTCTTTGCAAACAAGACAGCAAATGGAAAAAGATAGGCAGGTTCATAGGAAGACGTTGCAGACAGAACAAGAGGCCAACACTGAAGGACAGAAAAAAATGCATGAGCTCCAGTCCAAAGTGGAAGATCTTCAGCGCCAGCTGGAAGAGAAAAGGCAACAAGTTTATAAGTTAGACCTTGAAGGAAAGCGACTACAAGGAATTATGCAGGAATTCCAGAAGCAAGAACTGGAACGAGAAGAAAAACGAGAAAGTAGAAGAATTCTGTATCAGAATCTTAATGAGGTAAACTGACACTTCGTTTCATTTTAAATATTTTTTTAAAAGTACTACAGTCCTTTGATCATTAAATTTTGATATTGGATTATATTGTTTAAATAGCCATATGCAAATCATTTGAAAATGAAATCTATAGAAGTTTATTTGAAATATAAACAATAATTGTGTTCCCTTTAGAAAGAATGTGATATGCTACTCATTTGTAATTATTATTTTCTTTTTCTGTCCAAAATTGCCAGCCAACCACATGGAGCTTAACCAATGATCGAACTAGAAATTGGGTTCTTCAACAGAAAATAGAAGGAGAAACAAAAGAATCAAACTATCCTAAATTGATTGAAATGAATGGAGGAGGAACTGGCTGTAATCATGAATTAGAAATGATCAGACAAAAGCTTCAACATGTAGCTTCAAAACTACAGCATCTAGCCCAGAAAGCCTCTAATAGGTTAGAGACTTTTCTGCCTGATCTTTAGAAAAACAGCATTCTTAGACAGGCTGGACAGACCCCATTGCTCACTGATAGCTAGCTAAGAGTGGGGAATTGAAATTTTAAAGATAATGCATGTTTACATTAGGAGTTGATATCCTTTAATAAAACTCGTATCTGAAAATAACTAACACCTTGACCCAGAGAAAGAGAACACTTATTTTAAGGGAGAAATGATAGGTGAAGCAGAGCGTTGCCTGATCCGTAATGTTTGTGCTAGTCAGCAACCCTAATTGAGAAGGTATGTTTTGATGTTTTGTCTTTTTCTTAAAGACTACAGTTTGAAACAGCAGATGATGAAGATTTCATTTGGGTTCAGGAAAATATTGATGGGATTATTTTACAACTACAGAAATTAACTGGCCAGTCAGGCGAAGAGGTAAGACTTTTTTTATAGCTCTGTCTAATACATTGAGAGCAGAGATATAATAGAAATTGTGGATTGTTTGAAAGTGGCAGCATATTCTATAAAGAGTTTTTTTATTTTTTAATATGAATAAAATGTTTGTCTTCTCTCAATAGAAGATAATGAAAGCTTGGGAGAAAATTAACTTTCTTCATTGTTGTTGAATAATTACATTAACCTCTTACTGTATTAATTAATTAAGAGACCAAGCTTCTTGAAAGAGCATTCTGGCTTCTACCCTTAGCACTCTGTGAAACCATCCTTAGAATCCTCCCAGTGTCTTCACAATTGACTAATCTGAAGAATCTTTTCAGTCTTTTTCTTTACTAATTTGTGGCATTTAACACTTTCAATCTCTTCCATCTTCTTAAAACCCTCCTTTCCTTGCCTTTGCGATTTCTGTCATTTCTCAGACTTGTTTCATCAGTCACCTTCATCGGTTCCTCTAACCATAACTATGAACGCTCATTCAGTCTCACAGCCTGAGCTCTCACTAGACCTAGCGTTATTTATTGAGCAAATACTTACATTGAGCATCTACTATGTGTGAGGTTAACTGTACTAAGTTCTGGGGATACAGGGAACAAATCTGACAAAAACCTCACCTTTGTGGAACTTACCTTCTAGTGGATTGTGGTCCAGGCGTATACTTTATTTATTTTTTTTTTTTTTGAGACAGGGTCTCACTCTGTTGCCCAGACTACAGTGCAGTGGTGCAATCATAGCTCAAACTCCTGGACTTAAGCAATCCTCCTGTCTCAGCCTCCCCAGTAGCTGGGACTACAGGTGCACAACCACCATGCCCAGCAAATTTTTTTTTTATTTTTTTGTAGAGACAGAGTCTTGTTATGGTGCCCCCAGCTGGTCTTGAACTCCTGGCCTCAAGCTACTCTCCTGCCTCAGCCTCCCAATGTGCCAGAGTTACAGGCATGAGCCACTGTGCCCGGCCCAGGCCTATCTTTTCAGTTAGTTACTAGACATCTTCCTTAGGGAAATGTACCACACAGTAACCCTTTGGGAACCTAACAGGCACATTCCAAACTAAACTCCATCTTCCCTTTCTCCTTTCTCCCCCAAGCCCATATTTCTGGTCATGATATTGCCCAGTTTAGAAAGTTGTTAGTCACCATAGACCATCTTCCTTCACTCTTAATTGCACATCTAGGCAGTCACTAAGTCCTGTGCCTTTGATTTCTAACACAAAAATTTTGTTTGTGGCATACTCCTGCCTAAAGCCATTCATGGCTCTCCATCACCTGCATTTAGGTCTGTTTTCCATAAAGTGAAGCAACCATTGCTGTAGCCTTACCAAGCAACTTGTAGCTTCCTGAAAGCAATACACTCTCGCTCAAGCCTTTTTTCCTTCATATATGCTGTTCCTTCTGTTTAATATGCTCTTCCTTGTCTTCTTTCCTGCCTGGTAAAATTCTGCCTGTTATTTAAAACTCAACGCAAGCACCACTTCTTGCAATGTGTTGCTCTCAGTGCCTATTCAGACATTTAGATGTGTTGTTCACGTACATTTGTGTTTATGTGACCTTATGCCATTTTATTTTTTCAGCCCAACTTGGCGTCCCCAAGTATGTCTTGTGGCTCATTGACTGAAAGACTACTGAGACAAAATGCTGAGCTGACAGGACATATCAGCCAACTGACTGAAGAAAAGAATGATTTAAGAAACATGATTATGAAGCTGGAAGAGCAGATCAGGTGGTATCGACCAACAGGAGCTGGTAGAGATTATGTATGTCTATTTTTAACATGTCTACGTATTAGAAGTAGTGCAAAGTTATCATTTCTGCCATCTAGTTTCTTTTTAGCCCTGGTAATGTAAAAAATATCAAGTATCTAATTCTTAGGATCAGTGGAAAATTTTGTAGGAATAACAACAATATTGCTATTACTGATTACTAAACTTCTAATAATTACTGTTTGTTGGGAGCCATCTCTGTATTAGACTCTGGGTTGTCTATGTACAGAATTTCTAAGACACATCCATCCTTGCACATGAGAAAACTGAACTGAAGTCTTAGTCAAACCAAGATATATTTATCTCCAAAGCCAGATACTTAGCTCCCTAGGGACTGACGGCAGGCACATGCAAAGAAATGTTCAAATGTGAGTCCTGATGAAAGTTCTCTTCAGTTATTTATCAGTTATTACGTTTATGACTCAGGGAAAGATGCTTTTAAATTACATATTTCAGTCTAATAAATTACTCTGGGAATTTACTTAAAATTTTTCCATTTAAAAAAGCTATTAACATAAAATAAATTGCTAGCTTGCGTAATCACCCAATATAAAGATAGGGAAGACCTGTAAGACAGCTGTAAAGTCAAATAATGGTAACTTATCTGCATGGCTTCTGTAGGAATCTCCTTATCCATGTACGTACTGGATTGTTTTTTGTCCACTTCTCCAGTGTACTATTTCAGGCACAAGCTCAACATTTGGACCCAGATGGTCCACCTGTTAAATCTGTTGACTTTTTTTAGTTCTGATCTCTGCTAAATCTGCTAAACCCTGTCTGTGGCCAGGCTCTTACAAGGACTTTTAGTTGTAAAATTAATCTACTTAGCAGAGGACTTAAGAGGGTATATGACTTTATGTCAGTTGAGATTGGCTTTGAACTTTCCTTGGGTGAAGTTGGGAAGCCGGAACTCTGTATTTATCGTGGGGATATCTTTAATATGTTTAATTCAGACTTTTCTTCAGACTCTTGTTCTTTAAAATCATGTAAGTAGGCTATGGTCTTTGTAGTCTTCTAGGTTTTCATTCAGTGGTTGTACCAACATTGAAGCCATCCTTGCTTCTGAAAAAGAAGTGTGGAACAGAGAAAAATCAGCTCTTCAGAAATCCTTGAAAAGGGCAGAGGCTGAAGTGTACAAGCTGAAAGCTGAACTAAGAAATGATGCTTTACTTCACAATCTCAGCTCCGATTCTGAACATGTCACTTTAAAGGTAGGAGACATCTTCCATCTAAAACATACATCACAACTGGTTTTCTTTTTGCCTTGTTTCATCTCTCACTGACCTTAATCGAACAGACTAAAGAAATTTAGGTGGCACTCAGGCTGCGTCTCTAGGTCTCTTTATTCGTCTCTGTCACGAATGCAGGTCTCTAGCTGGTCACAGGTTTGTGGAGAGGCATGTCCAGGATTGGGACTAGATTAAGCTCTATTAATAATCACAGTGAGAGCACCCTGAGCTCCTGGTTCCACTTCCTGCAATGTCTTCCCTAGTAGACCAGCAGAACGTTATCTTCTCAACTTCTAACAAGAGCTGCACTGCTGTCAGTGTAAGAGCATCACGCTCTGTGAGATGGGAAGCCCTCTGAGTAGCCTCTCTAGTGACTAATAATGAATACTGTAGTAAAACTACCTTCATCAGTTAACACAAAATCCAAAACAAAAAAAAACTTTTGGAATATTTATTCCAACCGTATAGTGAATATAAGTTTATGACTTTTTTCTTTTTTTGTAAGAAGCAGGATCTCGCTCTGTCACCCAGGCTAGACTGCAGTAGTGCGATCGTAACTCACTGCAACCTCGACCTTGAACACCTGGGCTCAAGCGATCCCGCTGCCTCACCCTCCAGAACAGCAGAGACTACAGGCATGCACCACAACACCTGACTAATTTTTTAATTTTTTGTAGAGATGGGGTCTCGCCATGTTGCCCAGGCTGAAGTATAAAGGCTAAAGTTAATTTATCCTAACTTTCATCCTTGCTGATAAAGTAGAAAACAGTGTTAGGGTACTTGCCATTCTATTACTGCTACTACTACTACTTTTTTCTTGTTGTTAAAATCTAGGTTATTTTCCCCTAGAGAACAATTGAATGCCCTCTTAATGTCATTATGTTCTTCCTTCTTTAAAAATAGAGAATTTATGGTAAATACCTGCGGGCAGAAAGTTTTCGAAAAGCTCTCATTTATCAGAAGAAATACCTGCTGCTGTTACTGGGTGGGTTCCAGGAATGTGAAGATGCCACCCTGGCCCTGCTTGCCCGGATGGGGGGTCAGCCGGCCTTCACAGATCTAGAGGTGATCACCAACCGTCCAAAGGGCTTCACGAGGTTTCGGTCAGCTGTCAGAGTATCCATTGCAATTTCAAGGTAAAGTACTTGAAAATGCATTTTATTGATAGACTCTCTAAAAGGATTAGTTATTTTTAATCATCCCTCTTTTCTTTTCTGGTTATACTCCATATTTGTATAGTAGGTGACCTCCCAAAGCCTCACCCGTGCTGGCTCTTGAAACAGGAGCTCAGGGTTTAGCTTATTGTTGGCCTTCGACTCGACTCGCCTCTACTCTACTCCATTCCACATTGTAGTCCCCTGGTTTCAGTTCCTCCTTTCTCACCTTCATTCCCTCCGTCCCCTTGTACAGGGTAAACCAGGGTAAGTGTTGGTAGGTGCACTGATGAAAAAGACATAGTCCCTGCCTAAATCCATAAAGGCAGCTCACTTTCTAGCGGAGAAGACCAACATGCATGGAACTTAGAAGACACTAAATAAGTAGGAGTTCACAGGAGTTAGCCGGTACTTTTTATTAGAGGAATTTGAGGCGGCTCCGTGAAAGCAGCGTAGAAGTTGCTATTGAAGGACTTCACTCTGCTACCCTCTTTTTCTTCTTTTGTATGGTTATTGTATTTCGACCCTCCTTAGACTGAGCCTGGAAACTGGTTAGAAATAAGAAAACTGGCCTTCCAGAAAGCTCCTTGGGCCAAGATGCAGTAGGCAGCAACTTGTCGTAGCTGGTTTATGACACTAATACCCCCATTCCTTTCAAAACCAGTATTGTTTTTTGTCCCTGATCAAAGAGCCGAGAAGAGCCTCACCCATCTTCCAGCTCTCCCAGTACACTCTTATTGCCAATTGAAGGGTCTTTTTGTTCTTTTCTATCTCATCTACCCTTTATTCTGCATTCTTTTCTCTACTTCTCATTACTTCTCACCATTTCTTTGCCAACCTACTTTTTTCCTGTCTACGTTTGCCCTCCATCTCTTTTGCCCTGTTTATCCCTAAATCCAGAACCTGATGCTGGCAATAAGAGACCTCTCGTGCCACTTGGGAAGAGGGTGATAGGCTCTCGAAGCCTGTTCTTAAGTTCCAGTTGATTTTGCCACAAACCAGAGGGCATTTACCTAGTTTGGGCAATCGTGATTATTTTGAAATTTCTTCTGCATTCATATTTAAATGCATGACTTGATTTGTGTATAAAATATATATTTGTACTCTTTACATTATAGATAATGCTGTGAAATTTTATCTTGGAATTTTTTTTAGAATGAAATTTTTGGTTCGACGGTGGCATCGAGTCACGGGTTCTGGATCCATCAATATTAACAGGGATGGCTTTGGTCTGAATCAAGGTGAAGTCAAAATAGCAAATTTTCTCTAAAATTACTGGCGTGTATAATACCTTCTGAATAATTAAAGAGCATAATAATGGCTGCTTTTATGGATTACTTTGTCTGCATTAGGCCCCATGCTCTTTTCATGTATTCTCCCTATCCTGTGATGTAAGTACGATTATTATTTTTACTTTATAGATGAAAAACTGAGGCATGGAAAGCACATGGTATTTGCCCCAGATCACCCAGTAGGGAAGGGAGGGAACCAGGACTGAACACTGGCAGTCTGGCTCCAGAGCCCACTCTTCTTGTGCCGACTTTTAAGTCCCTGCTTCAAGACAGAGTTGCTGTTAATCACATGGAATAGTTATGGTTTGATATTTTCATAATTTAGCAATACTCATACAGGTTTCTGAGTTTACCAATAGGTTGTGTGATAATGGTAACAGTTAAAATTCCTTCTCTCTACATCTAGAAGTGGAAACAAACTACGGCTTAAATATTCAGGGCATAAAGATGAAGTCAGAAGCTGGGAGCACATAGACTTACAGAGATACAGAGATTACCCGTGCTGTATATTGATATTAAACCACCTTTATTCTACCAGTAGCTAAACAGAGAAAGGGGAAATATTTTTGGTACCCTGAGCAAATTATTTTCAAATATCATTACAATGAACAGCTGAAATTTGTCCCATGATGAGTTTTATGTTGTATTGAAAGTTAACAAATCATGATTTCAAGTTTTTTCAATACATCAGTAGAGTGGAGTGATAAGAGGACTTGGTTACATTAGTCTAATTGTCTTTATCCACATGATCTTTTCCCACAAGCCACATACACTCAGACACCTCTCACCTCTCATCTAGTTATAGCCAAGAGGTCTTTTAAAAAGAAATACTCTAATTAAATAGTTAATTTTCTTTGAGGCATAGTTCCAGATATGAGAAATACTCATATTCAGAGATAAACAAAATAACATTTGAAAGCCAAATTTTTGTTTGTACTGTTGTTTCTCTCCTTTAGTAAGAATAATTGAAAATGACTGTAAGTAGGAGATGGTGGTATAGTACAGTATAATCATCTTTTGAGACCTTATCTGTTTTGTAAAAATTTTTCAAGGGCTTGGAATTTTTTCTTTACAAGGTACTGTTTGGATTACTTTAGGCACTGAAAAGACTGACCCATTTTATCATTCTTCTGGTGGGCTTGAGCTATATGGAGAGCCAAGACAAACTACCTATCGTTCAAGATCAGATCTGGACTATCCTAGGTCTCCTTTACCATTTCAAAATAGGTAAGAATTTGAGAAAACCTGCCTGGAGTAGCTAAATGTATTTAATAGAGAAAGATAGACATTGTTAGGGCTTTGACTTCTTTGCATCGAGATGGCTAGACATCTTTAGTTGTATATGATTTACATAATCTAAGGCTCAGAATCAAAACTAGTTTTTGAATTTATAACTGGTTTCCAAGGGTATAGGAAACAAAGCTGACCAAGTGTTATTTAGTATATGCTGTGGTTAGACAGATATTGGGAAAAGTATTGACTAAAATTAATAGTCTCTGAACATAATGAAAAACTTTACAGTCTGCATGACAAGATGCTTTTATACATATCTAATATTTATTGAGGACTTCTGCAACAAGCATTGTAGTGGGCATTGTTATGATGACTTAGTAGCTTCTTTAAATTCGTTGAAGAGCTGTTTCTTTCTCATCTCAAACTCAGAAGCACAGGAGATGTGGATTAGGCAAGGTACAAGTGGCCTCCCTTTTGGAGGAAGTAGGTGGAGGTAGATGGGTAACTTACTTGCATTGTTTCTGGATAATTTGGATTCATGTACGTATTTTTAATCCTGTAGGTATCCAGGCATTCCAGCTGATTTAAATCCTGGTTCCCTAGCATGTTCTCAGCTTCAGAATTATGATCCTGACAGAGCCCTGACAGATTATATCACTCGGCTAGAAGCACTGCAAAGACGACTTGGAACTGTACAGTCAGGTACTCTTAAGTTTAACCATGTATTGGCAGCATCCCAGTGCTAGACCCACAGCACTCCTCTCTCTGAAACTCCTTGACTCATCATTAGGATGATCAAATCTTGCAGTTCAGTTCATGAGTTATCAAGTTAACCAAAGCTTAAATTCTGTGTAACTAGCAGAGAAACTGACTTGTAAAGGCTTTAAGTTAAGACATGATTTATCACCCTGGATCCCACTTCCCCCCAAAAGTTTCTGCTGTCTTCATTCAGCAGATTGATTAGGCAGAACGCACGATGAGCACCAATGTACAAGGTAGTCTGAGGCTACAGGGTTTACTGGAGAACAATTCCTAAGTAATGCATGTTAGAAAGTATTATAGTAAGGCATGCAAATTGGAGGTATGGAGGAGGGAGGAGGAAGCACATGATTTAAGCACTTAATGCAGTCATTATCCCTACTACTACATTGTGCTTTTTATGTATAATCCAAAACACTATCCCATTTAAAAGACTTTGCAAGCATGATCTTTTAATTTT
This sequence comes from Propithecus coquereli, assembly GCF_000956105.1. NCBI lineage: Eukaryota > Metazoa > Chordata > Mammalia > Primates > Indriidae > Propithecus > Propithecus coquereli. The sequence goes on from NW_012150930.1 coordinate 814,369, forward strand.
TGTTCAAAAACACCAAAAAATGTCATATTTTATAATAGAGGTGGATTTCTTGTTCATTGGAGGAAAACCTATTTTCCCCATCTCCCTTCATTTCACTCCTGATTCAGGGACTTTGAATCATTTTAAGTGATTGTGTTCTAAGTCATCTTTTATATTATGTTTTACTTTTATTTAGGACCCTTTTGTTCCTACTAGTCCCACAAACTGTGGGCTATTTTACAGGTTATTTTAAATTAGTAGTTTATCTCTTCATTCAAAAAATAACTTGTTTATTAACTCCAGCAACTTGTAGTAATAGGAAACTTTCATTAGCATAGCTGGGGTTTGTTGGTTGGTTTGGCTTGGCTTATTTTGCTTTGAGCATCCAACTTTCACATGATCCAGATTTTGAAGACCAAAAGATTTTTCAAGATGTATAAGGTATATATATTATAGAACATTCAACTTCACAGCACTTTGAAGAAACTCTTAATATTAGTCTCACTTACCTTGCTATAGAGCCAGTCATGGTGACTTTTAAATATATATTCAAAATCTCTTTTAAAAATGAGTGCAAGTATGAATAAGACATTTTAAGGGGAAAAAAGGCAATTTGTAAATAGAGGACAATAGTAATCTGCTTTGCCTGAACTAGTTAGTCTGATATAGGTAGCAACCTAATTTGAGATCATTTAAATGTCCTGTTTTTCTCTCATAGGTTCAACTACTCAGTTTCATGCTGGCATGAGAAGATAATCCTTTGAAACATCATTAATTGAAGTGATTTTAAACAAATTTCCTTTTGTAAATCAATGGTTCTTTTGTGTTTTTGTATTGTGAATATTCAATGGGACCAGTACAAACACAGCTTATGATTGTATACAAATCCCTCACCAGAACATGAAAACTGGAATTTGTATATATAAACATTGTGCATGTGTTCATGCACAGTAATCATTAAATTACATGTATATTTGTGGAATGCTAATTTAAAACATTAAATTATAAACCTTGTGTATTTATCAAATGGGTGAAAAGATTAAACTTTTGCGCATTATGATATTGCTGAATGTGTAGCTTGAGGTGTCCTGCACTTTTCTTATAAGGCTACTGAAGTTACATGTTTCTGCCTAATATATTTGCTACTGGTGATGAAGACAGATATCACTTGTAGAGACCTATTTTTGTATAATGGTAGAAGTTTTGAATTTTATGGGGTATTTTGTCAAGTACTGAAATAAAAATGACTTCACCATTTTCACCACACTGTATTTGAACTTTCTTCATTTTTAACTGCATAGTTCTTGGTGCATATCATTTCAATTACTTGCCTCAAATATGTTGGACTTGGGAATTCGGTAAGTTGTCCTAATCTTAGAATTAGATACTGTTGGGGTTTTCTCTCCCTCCATTGAGGAAGAAAGTTTTGCATGTGCCTTTGCATCAACTTTACGTCTATGTATAGTGTTTTTACAAATCCATGGCCAAGATGATGCAGAAATCATTTAACTCAAATAATTTTAATCATAATGCAGAACAATTATAAACAGTATTCCCACTGTCCAAGCCAAATTCAGATTGAGAAGTTCTTACAGATATAATACAAATCCCAAAGTTATTTCTTATCTGGAGTCCTCCCCTTAGTAACTTACTAAAACAGCAAGAGGAATAGTATTTGATGCTTATATTCAGAGGTAATTGTCTTATTGTTTGATGTTTTTATACCAACACAAACACAGGCATTGTAGCAAGTTGTGCGTTCTTAAAAATTTCTAATTACAGTTGTCCCTTAGTATCTGAGGGGAGTCCTGGAACCAGTCCCCCAGGGATACCAAAACCTGCAGATGCTCAAATCACTTACAAAATGATGTGGTGTTTGCATATAACCTATGCACATCTTCCCATATACTTTCAGTCATCTCTAGGTTACTTATAATAAATACCTAATACAATGTAAACGCTATATAGTTGATGTCCTTTTATTTGTGTTATTTTTTGTCGTATTTTTTAAATTATATTTTAGAATATGTTCAATCTGCAGTTGGTTGAATCTGAAGATGCAGAACCCGCAGATATGGAGGGCCAACTATACTTAAATTTTCATATTAGCAGCTGGATTCCGATAAGAAGCTGTGGGTAAAAACCTTTTTCAGCTATGCCATTCAAGAATATTCTGCTTTAGGACACAATGGAGAAAAAAGAACAAATGGATAAATGCTCTGATTAAGCCGGGTTCACTCCCATTATTTGACCATCAACCTTCCTTATGATATTAGGTCTCTGTGATCACACTTGTTCATGCTGCTCAATAATTAGTCTGTGGTTAAAAAAATCTGTTGAAGTCTAAAACAAACTGTTCACACTAACCAGACTAGCCTTACCTTGGGTTCTTAACTTTTGTGTTACGAACCTCATTCCCAGTCTAGTGAGACTATAGGTCCTTTCTCAGAATAATCCTTTTAAAAACAAAATATATAGGATTGAAAAAGGATACCAATTATATAGAAATAGTGGTCAAACCTTTTAAAATTATGATATATATAAGATTAAAGCATCAAATAAGATTAGTGGTAAGTTACTAGAGTTTACTAATCTAGCACTAATTAACTGATTACTTACCAATTTCTAATTAATTGGTGAGAATAAAAGATACTCTTGAGGTTTGCAACATTTGTAATGTAATATGAAAATATCTCTGATTTCTACTGACAAAATCATGGATACTGTTAATAGTATGGTTTATTGCCTGAATTCATAACTGAATGAAACACGAAACTGGGATTAGAAATTAGTGCAAATAAAGATGTAATTTTCCCCAACCAAATCCCTAGATTCCCTGAACTCTACTAACTAAAGCAAACACCTTAAAACCCATGAATACAGAGTCTGCTTTTCTCAAAGAAAATTTTATGTGAAAAATTGTCTGACAGAGATTTTTTTCCTCTACAATTAGAGTTTAACATGAGTCTTCCAGCATTTTAAACAGGACTGTAATATACATAAGGGAAAACATTTTGGCCTCATCTAGTAAAAAGATGAGGCTATATGGTCAAATTATAGATACCTCATATAGTTGGGTCCCCAGTTATAATTTGATTCCTGAACACAGACTTTATGTAACGTGACTGACTGATTATACTATTCCGAAGGACCCAGAGTTCCCTGATCTCACATTTTAGAAAAAAGTTTAACCATTTTAATCAACAGAACTAATAACAGAAACATCCCTAATTGGATTCTGGAAAAGAAGCAGGGAACAACTGTGAGCCAAAGAGAAGAAATAAAATTATCCCCTAAGGAATTTGTGGACTTTCACACAGATGTGACCTTGTACAACCAGATACATATTATTTACCCATTTGAGAAATATGTAATATTTAATAATTAAATCAAGACATATGAACAGTCTTTAGCATTAATAATTACATTATTTTCAGGAAATATTATCAAGTATGGTCCTAGATCTCTCTCAATTTCCTATAGGCAGTGCTTTCAGTTAAATTTCAAAGGATATATAATTTTTTTCAAACATAGCTCCATTGCTATCATCATACCAAAACAATTAGTATACCCTTTTATTCAAGGCTTTAGATGTGAATTTATTCCCTATTCTCCCATCCTCTCACACACACCAAAAAAATTGCCCAGATAAATGAGTAACTTGTGGCTTTCGTATCTCACCGTACTGTTTTACTTTTTTAAAAAATTTTTTAATACCTTGCAGAACTAATGCAAGATTTGAATACTCTGAAATTTTTTTTCTTTTTCTTTTCGAGACAGAGTCTCACTTTGTTGCCCTGGCTAGAGTGCCATGGCGTCAGCCTAGCTCACAGCAACCTCAAACTCCTGGGCTCAAGCAATCCTCCTGCCTCAGCCTCCCAAGTAGCTGGGACTACAGCATGCGCCACCATGCCCGGGTAATTTTTTGTATATATATTAGTTGTCCAGATAATTTCTTTCTATTTTTAACAGAGACGGGGGTCTCACTCTTGCTCAGGCTGGTCTCAAACTCCTGACCTTGAGCGATCCACCCACCTCGGCCTCCCAGAGTGCTAGGGTTACAGGCGTGAGCCACCGCACCCAGCCTTGAATACTCTGAACTTTAAGAGCTATGTATGCTCTTAAATTTACTACCTGGAAATTATTTAGGATCTGCCAATTACCTAGATCCCCTGAACAATTTTTTTACTAATGAACTTCCCTAAAGCACACGTGTATAGTGAGTATCAAAACTATTAGAAAATGTTTCAAATGCCATTAGATTTGATAGAACCATTCAGTTAATAAAACATTAAAACCGTAAGTTAAACTGGCTTTTAGAATTACTCGATAAAAAGTACACTATATCATAGTTATTTCATAAACTCCATTCTCTTTCAGTGCTTTTGCAGCTTACAGTGATGTATCATTAGTTCCTTGCAGCCTTTTTCATTGTGATCTTCGTTTATAACGGATAACTGGATTTTCAGGGGTGTGAATCATAGTTGTATAATTCACAGCAGGAAAATATCCATCAATGAGGTCAAATTCATATAAACGAATCATAGTGGACCAAATTGTCTTAATTTGAACATATGCAAAATTTTCCCCAATACAACGATGACGCCCTGTAATTAAAAAAAAAAAAACTTCATAAGGATCAGTTTAATATTTATCTACATTCCAGATGAACAGATGTACAGATAGTATAATAAAGAGATGATGTATTATTTTCACATAAAACAAGAATGTAAACAATTAAAAATCCCAGCAGATTTTCAGTGTCAGTTTTTAGGAATACTGCACTTGGCTAATCATATGATGACTTTCCCAATTATATTTTTTGAGTTTTAATATCTATGTGGGTTAAATCTATGGAAGATTTGAGTCATAAGATGGTAATCTAGTTTGAGAATGTAACAGTATTTTTAGTTTCTGTCCCAGGAAAATCCTGGTTAAAAGTCAATATGAGAACCTTCCAGTTGAAACTTCAAATGTCATTACAAATGTTTATGGAAGAAAAAGTGATTTAATAAACCCAAAATAACATGTATATTGAGATCAAAATTTAAAAGGTCATACACACACAGAAACTGACAAGCTGATTCTAAAAGGCATATGGAAATGTAAAGGACCTAGGATCTCCTAAGCAAAGAACCAGGTTGGAGTAACTTCAAAGCTGACTTCAAGGCTAAAAGTACAGCAACCAAAACAGTACGGTACTGGATAAGAATCAACAAAAGATCAATGGAACACAGCAGAAAGCCCAGAAATATTTTTATGCTTATTTGATTATCAACAAAGGTGCTTAAAGCAAGCCAATGAGGAAAAGAAAGTCTTTTCAACATATGATGCTGGAATAACTAGATACTACATGGGGAAAAGAATGAAATTCAATTCCTATCTAATACCATACTGAAAAATTAATTCAAGATGGAACATAAACCATAAATGTTAAAATAATTAAGCTTTAATAGAGAAGAAAATATATTCATAACTTGGTCTAGGCAAATATTTTTAGACATGACCAGAAATAACATTTTAAAAATTGATAAATTAGACTAAACTGAGATTATTCATTTGTCAAAACTCCATGAATGTTACCTTAAGATTTGAGCATTTCATTGTAAAATTATATATCAAAATAAAAAACCTAAACTGATACTGAGTTAGCACAGTACTTGCTTGGTCCGTAACTGCAGTTATTTCTAGGAGCTATATTTGAGGGGCATTTACAAATGTCCATATTCAAATATAACAACTAAGGAGAAGCTTGGCTTAGAGGAAAAATAGTTAAAGGATTATTTTTAATAGCAACAACCTAGAAGTATCCTAACAGAATAAACAAATAGATAAATCCTGATGATTCACAAAATGTAATATCACTACATGCTATATGCAGAAACAAACTGCAAATTACAAAGTAAAAGAATCGTTAAAGAAATCAGAGATACTTAACATGATATTTAACAAGATATTTAGCATGATAATTGTATGCCTCCCAACCCCCAAAAATTCCAGTCCGTCCAGAACCTCAGAATGTGACCTTATTTGAAAACAGGATCTTTGTATATGTAATTAATTAAGATGAAGTCACAGGGTTAGAGTGGACCCTAGAACCAGTGACTAGTGTCCTTATAAGAAGGCCATGTGAAGACAGACACCACAAGGAAGAAAGTCTCTTGAAGACAGAGGCACTGATTGGAGTGAGGCAGCTACAAGCCAAGGATTGCCAAGAGCCACCAGAAGCTAGGAAGAGACAAGGATTCTCCCATAGAGCCTTCAGAAGGAGCGTGGTCCTGCCAATACCTTGATTTCAGACTTCCAGCCTCCAAAACTGAGAAAATAAATTTCTGTTGTTTTAAGCCTCTGAGGTTGTGGTAATTAGTTATGGAAGCCCTAGAAACTTAACACAATGATTGAAAAAAAAGATTGAGGAAACATTATATCTGCATCTAAATATTTCACACAATATAACTTCAGAGACCACAATTGAGACCTATAAATGGGATGTTTAAAATGAAAGACTTGAGCTTTAATATAAGGTTCTAAAAATTGACAGCTGTCCAAAAATGGAATGAGTTGTCACATAAGGTAACTGAGCAACCCACAACCCATTATCTGTAAAATTCAAGTGGAAGTCAGATAATTTACCAGTTTAGAAATTATTCCTCTTTGGGGTAGAATTTGGGCTACAGAACTAATGCCCTTCCAAATGTTAACAATCTATGATTCTTTTAGATATTATGTTATATATCACAGTATTAAATTTATTTATTAAAGTTAAGATCTGAAGTTCCCAAAGGACTTTATACTTTCCTTTATATGTGGAAAAAGTGACCAATGACAAAAAAGTCATCTCTTACTTAAATGATCTCTTTGTAAAGACGAAATAAGAAGTCATAGAATATAGTTTAACCTATACAGAGTACTAATGAACTGAGAAATTATTGGGGGAACAAGGGTCTGCCTAAACTATTTTAGTATCTTCTTGGAAATGAAGTTTGCAAACCTACACACAACCTGCCCAAATTTGAAGACCACTTTATCATAAGGATATTCACAGAGAGCTAAAATGTTGACTAACAATACAGAAAAGCCTTAATTTTTTTTTTTTT
>NW_012150930.1:822784-835435 GCF_000956105.1 Propithecus coquereli
GGATCTCGCTCTTGCTCAGAGCTGGTCTCGAACTCCTGAGCTCAAGCAATCCTCCTGCCTCGGTCTCCCAGAGTGCTAGGATTACAGGCGTGTGCCACCGTGCCCGGCCAATGATGATGATTTATTTTAACTCAAGTGAGCCAACATTTGGTTGGAAGTGTATAGTACACAAATCAAACTCACAATGCCTCAGAGTTAGGGGTAGAATTTCAGGGAACCTTTCACTGTACGATTTATATACTTCATACTAAAATTTTTTTTTATAACAAAACATTATTTTTAAAACCCATGAAAAAATACACTTCTATTTTAAAAACCCCAATTGTTAAATAAAAATTCAGAGCACAATTAGCATTAGAGATTGACCAGCAACGATTTATGACTGTATACTATCTGTACTTATGTAAAAATATTCATATATTTAGAATACATAAAATTAAAAATGATGTAGAAGTGATGATTACTTCTTTAATTTAAAAAATTTTATTTGATGCTATTTTATTTTCTCTTTTTGATAAATAAAAACTGGGGATGTACGGGGGGAGATCTAGCCAAGAGACTTACCTGAGGAGTTTTGACCATTCTCATCATGGTCATTATAGGAGGTCTAAGTCTTAATGTTTCTTTTATACAGCGATCAAGTAAATTTAGATCCTTCAGCTAAAAAGAAAAAGCATTTCCTGATTTTTATAAATATTTAACATATATAAACAGTATAAAACATTATTTTAACCTCTTGGTTTAGTACAGGATAGCTTGCATTCTAGGTGGAAGTGCAGAGAACTGGTTCAGAGTTTTATTATCATGCTCTATCACTGTCCATGGTCAGCAGGGGAAAAAGGAGGGCAAAATAATAAGAAGAGAGGTGATCACTCTGACGAATGGCATAGTAAGGACCTACAAAAAGTCACTCCACCAAAAAATGAGAATATTAGCAAAAATCTCAATGTCAGCTTTTTCAAAACTCTGGAAAATTAACCAAAGGCTTGCAACAATCTATGGAGAGTTAATTCAAGAAAAAGAAACTTGAATCTTGGAGAGAACAGCAAGCTTTGTGGTAGTGTAACATGTACTACTCTCATCCTCCTCTCTCCAAATCCATGGTAGCCCTGGAAATCAACAGCATAGCAACTACAGTACCTGTGAAAACCAGCAGCCTAAACTAGTAGAGGAGGCAAAACAAATTTGTCAAAAACATTGAGCAGAAATTGTTTACCATTGCAGGTATTTGAGGTGGTGATATCAGTTGCAGCTATCAAGAGACAGAAGAAAAAGTTTAAAAGGAAAAACTAGGGAATGAGATGTCCACAGGAGACTTTGAAAAGTTCCAACATAAGGAAATCTTGAAAGCCACACACATGTTCAGAACTATGCACATAGCCAGGTAAGATCTGAGAGGACTCTAATCTCTCATCTCAGGATAAACTGCATACACAGGAAGTGAAGGCTAAGGCAGAGTTATAACTGCCTGTTGGAGTGTTGATAACATGCCCTAACACAGACACACACACACACACACACACACACACACACACACATACACACACACACACAGAGCCCTGGGAGACTTATACTGTTGGAGGCACTTCAATAAATCTCTATCCAAATATTAGATGGCCACTAAAGTAAACAAAGACTTCAGTTACCTCACCAGACAAAGAATACAGACTTTATATACTTAATCCAGGAACAGCACTAAACAAGCAGCAGCAATAGCAGCAACAACAACAACAAAACAGCAATAACAAATCCCAGGAGGAGGGAATCTGATTTCTAGAGTTACCATATTATTTTAAATATATAATTCAAAAAAAACTATTTTAAAAAAAGAAAAAAAAAAAAAAAGGAAAGTATGACCAGTACATAGTAAAAAAGCAATTTAATAGAAACTGTCCCTGTCCCTGAGGAAGCCCAGACATTGGATTTTCTAGATAAAGAATTTAAATTAGCTATTATAAATAAGTTCAAAGAAGTAAACTATGCCTAAAGAATTAAAGTATAAAACAATTCCTCACTAAATAAAGAAAATTAATAGATTATTTTTTTAAAAGAACCAAATAAAAATTCTCAAATTGAAAAATATAAAAACTGAAACGAAAAATTCACTAGAAGGAATCAACAGCAGATATGAACTGGCAGAAGAATAACATCAAAAATAATAAAATACTTAAGAATGTATTACACAAGAGAAGTTATGAGCCTTGTTCACGAAAACTATAAAACATTGTAGAAAGAAATTAAAGACCTAAAATAATGGAAAGACATCTGTTTTCACAGATCTAAAGACTAAAATTGTTAAGATGGCAATGTTCCCAAATTGATATACAGATATAATGCAATCATTATCCAAATCTCAGCTACAAAAATTGACAAGCTGACCCTAAAATTCATATGGAAATTAAAGGGACTAAGGATAGGTAAAACAGCCTTGAAAAAGACAAAGTTAGATGACTTACACTCCCAAATTCAAAACTTAATACAAAACTACAGTAATGGCATCAAGATAAACATATAGATCAATGGAATAGAATTGAGAGTCCAGAAGTAAAGCCTTAAATTTATGGACAATAGATTTCCTTTTTTTCAACAGTGTCTTGCTATGTTGCCCAGGCTGGACTTGAACTCCTGTGCTAAAGCGATCCTCCCACCTTAGACTCCCAAATAGCTAAGACTGCGGGCAGTGCCACCATGTCTGCCTATGATTAGGTATTTGACAAGACAATTCAATGTGGAAAGAATAGTCTTTTCAACAAACAATGCTGGGACAACCAGATAACCACATGCCAAAGAATGAAGACCTAATATGACATATAAAAATTAATTCAAAATGGATCAAAGATTTAAATGTAATAGATGAAACTATAAAACACTAAGAAGAAAACATAGGAGTAAATCTTCATACCCTTCCATTAGGCAATGGTTTCTTAGACACCAAAGTACATCAAGAAAAAATATATGAACTCTTACAACTCAATAATAAAAAGGTAAATAACCCACGTTTAAAAATGGGAACAGGATATGAGAAGATATTTCTCCAAAGAAGATATACCAAAGTCAAAGAGCACGTCATAAGACACTCAACATCATTAGTCATCAGGGAAATGCAAAACCAAAATGAAATACCACTTCATACCCATTATAATCAAAAAGTCAGATAACAAGTTTGGTGAGGATGTGGAGAAACCAGAACCTTCATACACTGTTTGTGGAAAGTTGTGCAACCACTTTGGAAAACACTCTGGCAGTTCCTCAAAGTTACCATATCGCTCAGCAATTCTACTTCTAAGTATGTACCCTCCCAAATTGAAAACATATATCCACACAAAATCAGTACACAAATGTTTAGAGCAGCATTATTCATAATAGCCAAAAGGCAGAAACAACTCAAATATCCATCAACTGATGAATGGATAAACAAAATGCATTATATTGATATAATGGAATATTACTAGCAATAACAAGGATTGAAGTACTGATACATACTACAACATGCATGAACCCTGATAACATAAGTGAAAAAAGTTAGTCACAAAAGTCCACATATTGTATGATTCCATTTATATGAAATGTCCAGAATAGGCAGGACCACTCAGACAAAAAGTAGATTACTGCTAGCCAGAGGCAGGAGTCAGAGGGAATGGAGCATGACTGCTATTAGGTACTGGCTGTCTTTTGGAAGTGATGTAAATGTTCTACAATTAAATCATGATGATGGTTTCCCAACTCTGAATATACTAAAAACCACTAAATTATATACTGTAAAGGGATATATTTTATGGTATGTGAATTACATATTAAGCTATAATATAAAAGGTTACTAAAATCAGGAATGAAAGAGGGGACATCACTATCGCTACTGATATAAAAAGGTTTATAAGAGAATACTATCAACAACTTTATGCCAACAAACTAGGTAACCTAGATGAAATGGACAAATTCCTAGAAAAACACAAACTACTGAAACTGACAATAAGAAATGGAACATCTGAATAGACCTAAAACAAATAAGTTGTATTAGTAATCAAAAAACTTCCCACAAAGAAAAGCACAGACACACATGGCTTCACTGGTAAATTCTACCAAACATTTTAAAAAGGATTAAGACCAATCATTCATGAACTCTTCCAAAGAATAGAAGAGAAAGGAAACACATTCAGACTCACTCTATGAAACAAGTATGACCTTGATACCAAAACCACTCTAAGACATCACAATAAAACTACAGATAAATACCCCTTATGAATATAAGTGCAAAAATCCTCAACAAAATACTAGCAAACTGAATCTAGCAGCATATAAAAATCCAGCACCATAACGAAGCAGGATTTATCCCAGGAATACAATTAACATCTGGAAATCAATGTAATACACCATATCAATAAAGGACGAAAGAATACAAAAGATAACAGGAAGAGAATATGACCAGGGTTTACTTCCAACATAGAATCTCAGGTTGTACAGTGAATCTTTCTCTCTTTCCACCCAGCAAGCTGGGTGTAGTGTTTATGAATTTCCAAAATCCCCATTACTACTACTACCACTTTTGGTAGTCTCTACTAATGCCCAGGCCATTCTGGACATGTAGAATTCTAGGTAATTCAGGGACTTCTACATTTCATAACACACACAACACACACATAATATCCTCCATCTAAAGAAGCCAGACTTTGAAGCAGAGAAGTACGTACCAAAGAAACAACCTCGAGGATCAACTCAAAACATATCTGATAAAGTTTAATGGCAAGAAGCAGTATCATTAGGATATTTTAGGCAAAGTTATGGGGAATAATCTGAAAATAAAGAAGCTAATCAATTTAAGATATATAAAAACCTCAAATTGTCCCATTGAAAAATTAATCGCAGATACCCAAAGTCATAAGGCAGTGATGAAACTGAAAAATTCAACGAACCTGGTCGAAAGTTAAAGGAGGCAGATCCTCTCCGCAGACTGTTTTCTGTTCTAAATAACATTTTTCTTGAAGTGTTTTGTTTCTGGCCAAAAAGAAGCCCATCCAGGCACTAGTAGTTGAGGATGTATGCTGCCCTGCCAAGAGCAGTCCAATAAGCATCCCTGCTACTTCATCATCTGACAAAGGATGCCCATCCCTATGGAACGAACCACACACACAAATTTAACACTTTGGCAGACACATTTCATGCCTCAACCTTTAAATAAAGTGTCATAATGAATACATTTTCAGGTATAATAGTCTCTTGCATTTGCCTATCACAAGTCAGAGGATTCCCCACCCCACCTTAGAAAAGAGACAGACCAGTAGAAAACAGGATTTTGATTACAAAAGACTTCATTACAGTTTATTAGCAAACTTTTACCATGCCCAGTCACTGGAATTCTAGTAAAGTGTGAGATCCCAATAATTTATGTCTCAACAATTTTAAAAGTCCAAGAATCATAGCTACCAACTTCTTTTGCCAGCATCGTTTTTTCACTGGAAATATTATTTAACTATGTTTTAATATATAATTTCCTACTTCAGCTTAATATGTGATCTAAACAGCTCTTACTTGTATGTAGACTCCAGTAAAGTTTGGAGAATGTCATCAACTTTTTCTTCCGACTGCCTGCGTTTCTCGATTGCCTTATAGAAAATATTCTTGATTTCTCGATGAGCTCTGTCCCTGCGTCTATAATTCAAAAATAATGACGTTTTTAAATAAAGCAATACTTTCTAGGATCAAATTCATTTTTAAAACCAGGTCCTAGCTTAAAGCAACCTTATTTAATAAACTTAAAAGACTCTAAAATAACTGACAAAAACTCAGAACCAAGAAAAGATAAGTAGTACTGAAAACCTTACATCACTGACAATTTTCACGGTCTTTAAGGGAAAGAAATGTGTTTAAATATATACATAGATCTCCTAGATTCTTAACACATTGCCTGCGTTCAAACTAAAGGCCTAAAACAAGCAAGAAATACCTTTAGAGCATTTCCAGTTCAACAGAAAATATAATACTCTTTTAAATTAACATGAAATTCCAATTTTAACACTAATCAAGTCTTGAAGAACAGTCACTCTGGTTCTTCTACAGGATTTGATCCTATTTTTTATTTTCTAATACAACAGTTTTTCAGGGGGCAAAAATACTAGTAGATTCAGAAAACAAGCTTCAACTCCTAAAATTTTACCTTTAAATACAGTGCTATATAGCAGGTACTGTCTTGTGTTTTTCATGAGTTACCCACTTTAGCTGCCTGTAAGGTAGATACTATTATCCTCAATTTATAGCTACCTGCATAACATCATACAGCCAAAGAGCATTAGAGCTGGAATCTAAAACCAGACAATCTGACTTCCGAGCCTCCTCTCTTAAACCAAGTCTTATAATAAAAACTCCTGGGCCAGGAGTGGTGGCTCACGCCTGTAATCCTAGCACTCTGGGAGGCCAGGGCGGGTGGATCATTTGAGCTCAGGAGTTCGAGACCAGCCTGAGCAAGAGCGAGACTCTGTCTCTACTAAAAAAAATAGAAAGAAATTAGATGGACAACTAAAAATATATAGAAAAAATTAGCAGGGCATGGTGGCGCATGCCTGTAGTCCCAGCTACTCGGGAGGCTGAGGCAGAAGGATCGCTTGAGCCCAGGAGTTTGAGGTTGCTGTGAGCTAGGCTGATGCCACGGCACTCTACTCAGGGCAGTAGAGTGAGACTCTGTCTCGAAAAAAAAAAAAAAAAAAAAACTCCTGCCCTGCTTCACCTGCTTCACTGAGGATCAACTGAAATCATATGTACAGAAGGGAAGAAGACATTGAAGCTTAACAGTATGAACACAGCACAGCCAGGAAAACATAAGGCCTGTTTAAGAAAGTGTATGGAATAATCTGGTTAAATCAGTTGGTATGAGTGAAACAGAGAAAGACTGGGCTAGAGTGGGAAGGGCCTATCATACCAAACTCAAGAATTCTGACTTCATCCAGGAGGTAGGAGAGGTGGAAATAGGCTCAATGCACATTTATGGAGAACCCAATATGGGCCAAGGGTTGTGCTGGGTGTTCTAACATAATATATATAAAAATATTTTTAAACTACAAAGCTCCTTACAATATAAGGTAATGAGTTCCAGAGAACTTCAGAGAACCTCTCCTGGCTCTCCATTTTACTCCCATCTCTCTTTTGTGCTGTAAATAGATAGAAGGGTCGGAAACAGAAGGAAAAGGGAGTGCCAAATTAACTCTTCCCCATCTCTAACTAAACACAGAAATGAATCAACAAAGATACAGAAAACCTAATATGCAAGACACTAAGCTACACATCAAGTCCTAAGAGCTATATTTTTTTGTATCAGAGATAGTTCCTTCCCTTTAAGAAATCACAGGACAGCTGGCATGGTGATAAATAGAAAATTAAGTAAAGGCACAAATATTCAAAAGAAAGAAATTTCACAATACACTATAAAGCCATCAAAGACTTTCAAACAAGTGCTTGGGGGAGGGCTATATTACTTTTAGGTTCAGAGACTTTCCTGAGTACCAGGAACATGTGAGACAGGCAGGCTTCAAAATACTGAACAGGCAGGGGGAGGAGGGAGGAGGGGATGGGTATTTGTATACACAAGGAGTGCAATGCGCACCACCCGAAGGATGGACATATTTGAAACACGGACTTGGGCGGGGGGACCAAGGGCAACATACGTAACCTAAACATCTGTACCCCCATAATATGCTGAAATAAAAGAAAAAGAAAAAGAAAAAAAAAAGTACTGAACAGGCAACAAATCACCTTCTTAATAAGCTGAAACTTATTTAAATGAGCTCACTATATAAAGAAAACCTGTCTTGAATTCTTACAGAAGAATAGTGATTCATAGTCTCCCCTAATTTGCACGTTTTACCTGTTTAAGTTTTATATTTGTTAAAGCAAAGCATACTAACACTACAGTAATTATATAAAGGTACATAACCAAGTGTAATGTCTTCTTTATCCATACCTGAAACTAGGCAAAGGCAGCCAACCTGGTAACAGCCAGGCTGCATGGCTAAAACCACCATCCAAATCTGCATACAGCTGTGCCACCTTCTCATTGAGTTGACTTCTGATTTCCTTTCCATGTAAACAATGGCTAGCTGTTAAAATTATGAGCTCAGAAAGAGCTTCAAACAAATCTAGGGGGGAAAAGATCATTCCCATTACTACTTTCAAAAAGTCTTTTGAAATATTCTGTTTTCTTGACAATATAAAGGTATTGTGAGGGAAAACTGAGAATAAAAATTCAAGAACAAACAAGATCCTATTCACATCATCAAAAAAAGTCTATAGACAGATATGTGGCTATGCACGACACTAAAGAAAGAGAGGCAATAAGACCAAATTATAGGAGGTATCCTGCCCCTATGATAGCCAAAACAGATGCCACAAAGGCATCTCTAAACCTCACTCATGAGCTCTTCATTATTGTGAAAGGATAAAATGAAGATAAAAATAAATGTGGTGGCCGGGCGCGGTGGCTCACGTCTGTAATCCTAGCACTCTGGGAGGCCGAGGCAGGCAGATTGTTTGAGCTCAGGAGTTCGAAACCAGCCTGAGCAAGAGCGAGACTCCGTCTCTACTAAAAATAGAAAGAAATTAATTGGACAACTAAAAATATATAGAAAAAATTAGCCAGGCATGGTGGCGCATGCCTGTAGTCCCAGCTACTCGGGAGGCTGAGGCAGAAGGATCGCTTGAGCCCAGGAGTTTGAGGTTGCTGTGAGCTAGGCTGATGCCACGGCACTCTACTCAGGGCAGTAGAGTGAGAGACTCTGTCTCAAAAAAAAAAAAAAAAAAAAATGGGGTTATCTGATTTCCAGGTCACAGTATAAGAGAAGCAGCAAAATATATTTACAACACATATTTGGACAATAATGAGGCACCTGCCAAGGAACAGCAGTCCAAAAACTGAAGATTAGATTATTCCCCAGGTGAAAAATAGGATGATCAGGACTAAAATTGAAGTCTTGGCCATATATAAAAGAAAACTGCAACTAATCACTAGTTGGTATACCCCAACACTAGAGACTACATTGATGACACTTAAGTCATAAAAATTATCTAATTAATTCCCTGTTCTTTATTTCCACATTTACCAAATGAGTTTCCAATCATTTGGCTTTCCAATTAGATTTCCCCATAAAGAGATCAGCAAATATTCTGGTCTTCTTGGTGCTATAATTATATATCTCACATGTATTCATTAAACTGGAATTCCAATTTACACATCAGCTTCTTGTATGGTTAGAAAATATATCGTATCAACTTTAGGTATACTAAAAATAGTTTCTGACCTTTAATAAAAGCTAAAGACCAGACCTAGAATGTGATGACCTGCTGCCCTGTGGGCAGATGATGCTTCCTACCATGGGCACAGCAATTGCCTCTGAAGACAATACTGACTGCAGTCCAGTATAAAGACTGGATTCTCAGTTACAACCCCACAATAATAACAGGTCCCTCCCATTAAACCCAAGGTAGTTTAACATACATTGTACTTTCTTTTAAATACGCTACACACATACATACTTTAGATTTCTATTCACAGAAAAGTAGGAATGGGACAAATGCAAAATGTTAGGCTTACTTTTTTCCCCACTTTCTCCCCAACTTTGAAAGTATTCCTTTGTTTCCTTTTCAATTATAGACACATGCTGCCTAAAGTGGGCTATGTTAAGGCCACTTTTTAACATTTTCTTCTGTTCCAAGAAAACCTTCAAAAAAAAAAAAAAATTAAGGATATACTGCATTAAAACACATTTGTTTTATCATAAGATCCATTTAGGTTATTAAAACTATGTAACACTAAGATAACTAATGGTTTTAACCCTTTGGGGGCATTTATATTTTAAGAGTCTAATAAGCTGTGTGAGAAAATGAACAGCTATCTGAGCAGAGGGATCTTCCAGGACCCTTTCTTTTGGCCTTAAGGAGATTCATCCCCCACCCCCATCCCTCCACCATCCCCAGACCAACATTTAATGTTAACTTTTAATTGCTACTCTAGGGTACTGGGTTATGTGTGTTACATTCACAGTCAGAGCCCACACCAAGCAGTTGGGCCAAATATCTGATTTGTATTCTGTGTCAACTTACTTTAATATTTCAATTTGAGGGTAAGATACACACACACAAACATACCCCAGACCTGAAAAGTACTGCATTAAAAGAGGACCTCTAATGTCAGCAATCTCTAACTCAAAATAGCTTTTATGCTAGAATTTCAGGCACAGTGAGTAGGTGGGAAGTCCTTTTGATGAAATAGTGGGATTTTCTTATTACCCTCTCAAATTAAATCCCAATATGCAAAGTTATCATTAATTGCATTTCTTTGTACAGGAAGCCCTTTAAAATTGCTTAGTCCGTGCCAGCAAGTATAAAATGAAATACCACTTCCTTATCAGATAAGTTATCCATGGCTTTTCTTCTTTTAAAGGTCTCATGGCTCTTCATATTTTTAAACCAAAGACTAAATTATTTCTACATTTTAAATGTAGAATACCACACATTAGCTATAACTATTAAAGTATAGACTTGTCTTTATTCACAACAACAGTGTCACCTACCGGATTAGGCACATCATATGCAACTCCCTTCCCAAACACAGGTGTTGTCAGACGACTGTAGACATCTTCTGCATTCAGGTCTTCATTTTTACTATTAAAAAGCAGTGCAGCAGCATCACTCCCCAGAAGGTATGTAAACGTCTTGCCTACCATGGTAAAACTAAACACGGGTCCATACTAAAGAAAGAAAAGTACCCATAGTGATGTTATCCAAAAAAAAAAAAAGTAGCACTAAGACACTAATTTTTTTAAATCACAAAACAATACATTGTTGAAAAAATAAAACATACATGAACTTTAAGGCAATTCTTTTCATCTTGCCATACTCTCCTGCTCCCATTTTTGTCCAAATTTATAATTACATCTATCCAGTTGCAAATATAGCATAAATACAACTTTTTATTCTGCTTTTTTCACTGTTTATACTGAAAATATTTTCTATTCTTTACATAGATATCACAATGTTAATTTACTTAATTGCTTTCATTATTGGACATATGGGTGATGTGTCAGGCTTTTTTTTTTTTTTTACTTACTATAGATAATTCTGTGATGAACATCTCTGAAAATACAGATTTTTTTCTCCTTTGGTTAAAAATAAATTTACAGGAGTAGCCCAAGAATATGACCTTTTCTATAGTACTCGCTATGTTAAGACACTATTAGTTTATTTGGTTATCGGTTTTACCACTATCTCACTTACATCAAATGATTCCATTTTTTATTTTTTGTTAATCTGGTTAAGTGTTAAATGCTTTCCCTTGGAGTTTTCTGATTATTGAAGACTAGGATTTGTGGATATAATCATGAACAAAAATACTGTTCCTGACTCACCAAGCTTAGTCTATTGGAACAGACATAAATTAATCAATTCCATTAACAAATGCAAAATTGCAAATGTGACAAGTATAACATAAAGCAATGCAACTCTGTGATGAGAGAACCTATAGAAGAGAGACCTAAGATAGAAAAGGACACCTGAGCTGAGACCTGAAGGATGAGTAGGAGTTAGGTTAGCAGCCACACATGCACAAAGGTCCTAACACTGAGGGAGAGAGGGGAGAAGGATGAGAGCTGAGGTGAGGGCTGAGCATAAGGCAGCGCCTACATCATACATACGTACAGACATATTAAGGAAGTTTTTAAATGGGTGACACTTGAGAATTTTTCAGAGAAAAAGGGAAAGATCCAGGTGAAAAGGAAGTCAACTACACATTGAGAAAAAAAAAAATAATAGCATAAGGTTCCTGAGACAAAAGAGAGGAATGGAGAGGTCAGCCTCACATAGGAAGCAAAATATACTTTAATAAAAATCAAGGCGGTAGAACACAGTAAACTATGGCATGAAATTCTGGAGCCAGACTGCCTGAGTTCAAATCCCAGCTCCTCTACTCCTTAGCTGTGTGACCTTACTCCTACAGTCAGAGAACTTAACCTCTCTGTGCTTTAGTTTCCCTCACCTAATAATAATAATGGTGCTAATACCTACTTCACAATCATCTGCTGTCAAGATTAATTTTATACACACACACACACACATATACATATATATAGGGCAGAGAAAAGTGCCTTGGCTTATCTAGTACCTTAGTGACTTGTTTTCTATTATTATTATTATTATTAAAAGCATAGGCTCAGAAATGAGAACGTGTGTAAATCCTGGCTTGGCTACTGTCTAGCAGTGAGCCCAAGAACAAATTATATAACCTCTCTGCTTCTCAGTTTTGTCATTTATAAAATGAATAAATCTGAAAAGGTTTTTGTGGAGCTTCAGAGAGATAAGTAAGCACTAAGTATTGGCACAAAGTAAGTATTTTATAATTATTACTCTGATAGGAAGGAAAGAGACTAGGATTATATAAATATAAGTAGGTTTGTATGTTTGAAATTGAGAACATGAAGGAGTTCCCATTGGATGATTTTTAATCCCTCTTTAAACAGGAGAGACAAAGTCATCCGCTTTGATGGAGAGGTAGAAAGATTCAGAAGTTTACAAAAGTGAAAGTTTGAATTAATCATTGTGGTGAATAGAAAAGTAAACCAATCATAGGAATATAACAGGATTGTTGAGCAATATTAAAACTGTGTTCAGGCCGGG
>NW_012150930.1:835780-848000 GCF_000956105.1 Propithecus coquereli
AAAAAAAAAACCTGTGTTCAAGGTAGGCAATTATAAAATTAGGAAAGAATATGGTGCAAGGAAGAAGAAAATAATTGGTTCTCTTCAAGGCTGAAGCTGTGCCATTTGAGAACAATGAAAAGATCCAAGGACAGGGAAATTTAAGGTACTGCATTGGCAAGAGTGTAACTAAAATGAGGGACCATGGACCCACTGTGGAAAAAGAAGGAAAGTGGAGAAAGGAGACTGATAGGTCAGGACAAAGAAAATGGGACAATGGACTGGAAGATCTACTGAGGTCAGGGAATGGTTATAACTGAAGGAGTTGCAAAGGTAAACCAAAAGTAGGCTAAGAATAGGGTTGTCTACATTAAGATTGTAGAGGTAAAACAATCAAGACTGACAAGTCCCAAGTGAGACTGTGAAGTAAATGGCTGAATTGGTATAAGAAAGCTCATTACAGAGAAAAAGGGCAAAGATTTAAGTGGCCATGGTGTCATGTGGGGCACCCAGGTGGACCCTGAAATCACAGAAGATGTGTAGAGCAGGTTAGAAAATCCCAGACATGCAAGGTTAAAAAAAACGAAGGTCAGTTAACATCAATTTTAACTACAATCGGTGAATACAAAATTTAGATCAGTGGTTTTTAAACTATAATTGCCACAACCACAGGTCACCTGAGTATTGTCTCAAAGACTACACCAGGACATGGCAGAAGGTAAAACAGCAGCTTCGATTTTATGTTTCCTATACTAGGGGATATGCTTAAGATTACAATTTTTTTTCAATGTTGTGCCATTAAAAGAAAGTTTAAAAAGCACTTATCTAGTTTCATTTCCTCTTATTATTTGGAAAACTTACCTTCTCATATGCATTTTCTAGAAATTCAATTGGACTTTTCCCAAATGCTATGGCATGCCCAAGGAACGGAATTGGAGAGTAAATGTATGGTGGACTTTTCTGCAAGAAAAAAAAAAAATTCAGTTCTCATTTCATTTTAAAAGAGAAACCCAGTTTAGTTTCACGACCAAACAAGTAAATAAAATTTGCCATTAATACTAAAAAAAGTTACCAAAAAACGAAGCATCAAAAGTAACTTAAGAGCAGTCAAACTGCAAATATCTTAGGAGAGTAACTATCGTAAAAAAGAACAGAAACTCAAAACATAGTTTGAGATAAATGATTACAGACAAACACAAAGGCACTACAATTTTAAATGATGAACACTGTCTAGAATCTGGCCAGTATTACTGGTGTCCAGGCAATTTTTAATGATGAAAAAACAAAAGTGGAGGCCGGGCGCGGTGGCTCACGCCTGTAATCCTAGCTCTCTGGGAGGCCGAGGCGAGTGGATTGTTTGAGGTCAGGAGTTCGAGACCAGCTTGAGCAAGAGCGAGACCCCCTCTCTACTAAAAATAGAAAGAAATTAATTGGACAACTAAAAATACATAGAAAAAATTAGCCGGGCATGGTGGCGCATGCCTGTAGTCCCAGCTACTCGGGAGGCTGAGGCAGGAGGATCGCCTGAGCCCAGGAGTTTGAGGTTGCCGTGAGCTGGGCTGGCGCCACCGCACTCACTCTAGCTGGGGCAACAGAGTGAGACTCTGTCTCAAAAAAAAAAAAAAAAAGGATAGTTTTCAAAAGCGACTTTTTGTTCACTGTTAAGGGTGCATTCATCCAATATATTTGGGATGTGTAAAGCTAGTGGTCATTAAAGCCATTTAATTGGAGAAACTGGCATTTATTAGCACCAGCAGAAGACCCTTACCACACTCCAGTCACTCCCACTCTACCAAACGGAACATATCCCCCTTAATATAGATATAAATCGCCGTTATGGGCAATGCTACAGCCCACATCACGCTGAAAGGCCGCGGCTGCCAATGCCATCACCATCAGGGCCCCCACCACGGGCCCCAACGCCATGACGGCAGCCAGCATGGCCAACAGGGGGCTCAGGGTCACAGCTAGGGCCACAGCCGCCAGTCCAGCCTCCTATGTCCCCCCTCCCTTCTTGGAGACAGACTTTGTAACCCATTAACAGGCCTAAGGGTATGCAAGACAAACCTGCAGGTCCTCAATCTACACAACAAATTTACGTCCTGTGGCTTACCTCTGATAAACAGCTCCTTACGTTGAAACATTCCAGGCCTTTAGACAAAGCTTCATGTCTTTAACCAATTACAAGCCAAAGAGTCTTCAAACCCACCTATAATCTGTAAGCCCCCGGCTTCGAGATGGCCCACCTTCTGGAGCCAAACCAATATATGCCTCCCATGTATTGATTTATGACTTTACCTGTAACCCCAGACTGCCTGAAATGTATAAAACCAAACTGTAACCCAGCCACAGTGAGTCCACTGCTCAAGACTTCTTGGGCCTGGCTCCAGGTCATGATCTTCAAATTTGGCTCAGAGTAAATCTCTTTAAAATTATTTTACAGAGTTTGGTTTTTTTCCGTTGACACCCAGGACCGTGAGCGCGGATGCCCCCCAGGGACAGCCAGCCTGGCCACGGAACCGGTCAGCTCCGCGGTACCATTCATGCCAGCCCTTCTGTCCCCTTAGCCACGGCGCCCCCGCCTAGGCCCAAGGGGTGCACGTACCGCTCCAGCCGGCAGCTGGACTAGGTGGCCGACAGCGAGGCGGAGTAGGTAGACCAGGCTGAGGGTGAAGGCGCAAGCGACCAGCAGCATGGACAGAAGGTTGCCGCCCGTCACCTTCTCCATCGCTTGTCCCAGCACCGACCCGCCCGCCTGCAGTAAGCCCAGCAACACCATCCTGGCCGCTGCTGCCGCTTTGCTCCGCTGGAGACACTGGAGGCCAAGGTCGCCACCGCTCCTCCCAATCGACGGACCGAAAGAAGCGGAAGATGCGCGTCCAGAGGCAGCCCCAGCCCCCAGGTCTCCTACTAAACCCAGTGCCCCGCCCACTCCCGGCTCTCCCACGCGCCACCGGTGCGTCACAGAACGGGGCGGGGGCTGCCGCTGGCTACGCCCCTTAAATAGCGCTCTACCATGCGGCCGTCTCCTTGCGCCAAAGGGAGGAAGTGAGGGAGCTGGCTGCGCCTGTGGCATAAGTGGTACGAGGCTAGCAGAGAACATGGGCCAGCCATCACGCCCTGAGAATCGCGGGGCGCCAGACACAGCGTTAGAGGGGCCGGGCGGGGGGACTGGGCAAAGAGACCGGGCGGAAGGACCGGGCGGAGGGATCCCGGGGGCGAGGCTGATGGGGTCGCGACGGGCAGCTGCGCACTCTGTGATTGCACCGCGCGCGCCTGAGGTGATCTCGGCCTATGTCGCGTCAGCGGAGCTGTGGCGTGAGCGCCGCCCCCTGCCTGGCGTTCGGACCGCCTGCACCTGACGCCGTTCGGAGGCCATGTCTTGGGGACTCGGAGAGACATCCCCAGATAATCCCTCGGGGCTTGGGGTCGTAAAAAGTGAGGTCATAGGCTGGGCGCGGTGGCTCACGCTTGTAATCCTAGCGCTCTGGGAGGTCGAGGCAGGAGGATCGCTTCAGCTCAGAAGTTGGAGACCAGCCTGAGCAAGAGCGAGACCTCGTATCTTCTAAGAATGTAAGAATGAGGCGGGCATCGTGGCGCGCGCCTGTAGTCTCAGCTGCTCGGGAGGCTGCGGCAGGAGGAATCCGTGAGCCCAGTAGTTCGAGGTTGCAGCGAGCTAGGCTGATGCTGCTGCACTCGAGCGGGGGAGGTGAGGGAGAAAGTGAGGTAATGAAGAGCTGATTACCCACTGAAGCGTGGGAAGATGAGGTCAGCCCTGTCCCATCCTAGTTAACATACGTAACCTAAACATACGTATCCCCATAATATGCTTAAATAAAAAAAAAAAAATCAGTTGAACAGGTATTAGTATACAGCCATAAAGACATTGACTGCCAGGTGAGTTGTATTTAACTCAGGCTAGTTTTGCGCCTGGGGCCTCATGAAGCAAAACCCTGCAATTGGTTCCTGGAAATGTTACTTGTTGATGGTTCTTATTGTTACATTTAATATTGACAATTTAATTCTAAAAACGTGGATTACATCGCATATAATTCATGCACAGAAAACAATAAAAGATAAAATAGGATCGTTTTAATAAGACACCGTGGCCCCAGGGAAAAATTTTTTTTTCTAGTGTGGTAGTCAACGTGTTAACAAATGGTGGTTATTAGGTATGCTGAGTTATGGGAAAACTGGTTTTTCAAAATAAATGTAGATGTTATAGGATGTGACGAGCTATTTGGAGAAACATTCCCTGAGAATGCCACTTATTCTGAGGGTGTAGTGGCCAGAAAGATTTTGAAGTGGAGTTGTAGTCCCACAGCTATAATCAACCTGATCTGATTCACCCCTGTGGCTTCAAATAAGCATCTTCCTTAAAAGGAGTACCAAATGTAACTCTTTCCAGTTCACTAACAGCAGCTCCTGAGCTGATTCATTTGAATGTTCAAGGAACCTCGAGACAAGTTTTATGTTAAGCCTGGAATACAGTAGCAAATGAGACAGAACTGCACAGCCCTTGGGGAATGAAAAGGATATTGCCCGCTAGCAATCTAACATTCATCACAGTCAGTAAATCCAAAGCTACAACCATCTTCTCCTCCCACGCCTCTGCCAACCTGCCTCTCCTGCGATGCCTATGTAAATAAAGGGCATCACTGTGCACACTGTTGCCCTCCTCTTTCATGCTTCACATCTAATCGGTCAGCAAATCCTATAATTCCACTAAAAGGTGGCCTTTCTAATAACCTGCCTAACAGAGGAAAATGAACTATCAAATAAAAAGTCAGAGAAATAAACTCACTGCACATAATTGCCCTTTTGAAGAGGAAACTCAACACAACTACCCCTTTTGTTTTAATTAAACACCTGTGGTCTAACTCCTTATCTCTAAGAGTTTGTTTCTCGGCCTTGAAGAGTCCTAAGCAGACAGGAGCCCGAACTTCCCACTCCAGCTCTCTGCCTCAGTTCCTGCCAGAACACATTTGAAGCACTCAGATAAGCTGGCCTCGCAGAGAAAAGAGAAAAAATAAAGAGCACCTGCAACAGCTTTGCAGCCACTTCTGTTGTGAGTCTGCTGAAGCAGAGAGGGGAAAAGCTATTTTTACCCTTTAAAAACTCCAGACAGCTTTTCCTCAGCTGCCCAGCACTTCCCTCCTTCCTCCATGGCCACTCCCTCCTTTTCTCTTTCTCTGTCTCTCTTTCTTTTTCAGAAAAATAAACTTTTTACTACTTTTTAATCTTTGGGTGAGAAATCTTTTCTGTGCCCATGTACGAATTTCCCATGCTTTCATCCACCACCTTAAAAATTTCACCTTGGCCGGGCGCAGTGGCTCACGCCTGTAATCCTAGCTCTCTGGGAGGCCAAGGCGGGCGGATTGTTTGAGCTCAGGAGTTCGAAACCAGCCTGAGCAAGAGCGAGACCCCGTCTCTACTAAAAATAGAAAGAAATTAATCAGACAACTAAAAATATATAGAAAAAATTAGCCGGGCATGGTGGTGCATGCCTGTAGTCCCAGCTACTCGGGAGGCTGAGGCAGAAGGATCGCTTGAGCCCAGGAGTTTGAGGTTGCTGTGAGCTAGGCTGACGCCACGGCACTCTAGCCCGGGCAAAAGAGTGAGACTCTGTCTCAAAAATAAAAAATTTCCCCTTGCCTATCGCCACTGGCTTAGGTAAGGCCCTCACCATCTCACGTGTGCATTGCTGCAACAGTATCATATCTAACCTTCCAACCTTTGGGCTTGTCTTTAATCTGTCTGGTTGTTAAGACATCACTGTCACTTCTTAAATCACTAATTAAGCTATGCTGTAATCATCTCCACAGGTTTCCTCTATTAGAAGGTAGACTTGAGAACAGTTTTTATATTATGTGTTTATCCTAATACCTATCAAAGCAATTATCAAAGTATGATCCATGGCCCTCCAGAAGGCCCCAAGACTCTTTCAGAGAGTCACAAAGTCAAAGGTCTTTATAACAATATCTTATTGCTTTTTTTACTGCTGGAATTTATAGTAACGTTACAAAATCAGTGGTAAATAAAACTTCTGGGGCCCTAGCACAAATCAGAGACAGTAGCACCAAACTGTTGCCACATACCTGTAAGACGAAAGGAAAAAAAAAGCCTGTTTCACTTTAGAATGTCAATGAAATTGTGAACATTAATTTTATTAAATTTCAACCAATGAGTATATCAACCTAAAGAAAGAAACTGAGGCAAAATTAATGTAGAGTTTATTTGGGCCAAGGTTGAGGACAACTGCCAAGGATACACTTCCAAAAGAGTGCTCTGGAGAGCAAAGGAGAGGCTCAAGTTTTTTTGTTTTTTCGTTTTTTTTTAAAAAAAGGACAAATCAGGAGAGGGAATGATTACGAAAGTTGTTTGCCAGGAATTCTCGTTGGTTTACAGAAATTAGTGATTGGCTGTACATTGTTGGACTACAGGGTATGAGTGAAAGTTTGCAGTGTATTGCATTTTATGGCTACTTGGCATCAGTTAGTCTAGAGCCACATAGCAAGTAGCTTCAAGAGGTCATTATTTAGGAGAGTGAGACATGACTGCTCTTTCATTCCAATTCCTTTCTGGGCCCGATAACTTAAAGGGGCTTACATTCCTCAGATAAAAGCTTTCTTTTCTTTCTCAAGTACATGTATTTTTAACCAGCTGCTTTTTTCAAAAAGTAGAATTTTGGCATGAAAGAACTACTGACAAACTATGGTAATTCAGGTTTCAGGTAATACAAATGTCTTGTATATTTGACAGACATTTTCCTGAAAATGAACAAAATCATCCTGTCCCTTCAAGGAAAACAACTGACAGTATTTGTTGTTGATGATAAAATTAAAAATTTCAAATAAAAATAAAGAGTTTTGAAAAACTTTTTTTTTTTTTTTTGAGACAGAGTCTCCCTCTGTTGCCCGGGCTAGAGCAACCTCAAACTCCTGGGCTCAAGCAATCCTCCTGCCTCAGCCTCCCAAGTACCTAGGACTACAGGCATGCACCACCATGCCCCGATAATTTTTTCTATATATTTTTAGTTGTCCAGCTAATTTCTTTCTATTTTTAGTAGAGACGGTATCTCCTTGTTCAGGCTGGTCTCCAACTCCTGAGCTGAAGTGATCCTCCTGCCTCAACCTCCCAGAGTGCTAGGATTACAGGTGTGAGCCACCGCGCCCAGCCTTGGAAAACTTCTCTATCTACCACTGTGAACTTGATAGCTTCTCAGCTCTTGAGATTTCATACAGAGAAAATTTTAGTAACAAAAGAATTTTGTATAATGAAATGTGTCAACACATGGAAGATTTGCATAATTCAATAAAATAATATTTTCAAATGATCAATGCATGATGTTAAAAACACACTCAAAGTACAAATTAGACCAGTGAGTTTTCATGTGACAGAATATGAAAAGTTCACTAATATGAGTTCATATTCTACATTTCAACTAACCTTTAAGATACTATCACTTATAAATAAGAATATCCCTAATTATCTGAAAAGGCTATTAAAATATTACTCCTTTTTCCAACTATACATCTGTGTGAAGTGAGATTTTCTTAATATACTTCAACCAAGATGATATAGAAAGCACAATAGATAGAATACAGAAGCAGATAAGAGAATTCAACAGTCTTCCATTAAGCCAGGTGTAGAAGAAAATTACAAAAATCTAAATCAGCATGCTCCTTCTCACTACATTTTTTGTTTTTGAAAATAGAGCTATGTTCATGAAAGTGATAGGTAGACAGCCAGGAACCTCCAGCCCCTCCTGGGGACAAAGCCTGGTGCCCTGAGCAATTGCTACATCTGGGGGAAATTGAACACGCCATTCAAGTTCTGTGATTCCTGGCTGACAGTGGGTACAGGATGTCCCATCCCAAAGCCCAACTGGCTCAACCTAAGGAGACCTACCTGGGGCTTATTCTCACCCTGGGAAAATGTGAGCTGTCCTTGGAGTACGTCTAGGCCATAGTTTATCTGCCTGAACCCACCACTTGGCCCCTTCTGCACTATTTTCTTGGGCGTATGGGGTTTTGACAAATTTGGGTACCTAATTATGGGCTTCTGGCTAAGCCCCTTTATAAAAGCCTAAAAGGAAACACTGGATAAGAAACCTCTAATATGGGGGCCTGAACAAAAACAGGCTAATCAGACATTGAAAAGGTTTTACTCCAAGCCCTGGCCCTAAGCCTACCACACCCTCAGAGAACCTTTTTATATGTCCATAAGAGACACAAAATAGCTCTGGGGGTGTTAACACAGCTTTTGGGGGCATGGCTACAACCGGAGGCCTATTTATCAAAGAAATTGGACCCCTCAACTGCAGAATGGCCTGCCATATCTTTAGTCTTACCAGAGGGCACTAAATTCACTATGGGAGCTTCCTTTACTATTAGAACCTCCCACCGGGCCTCCAAGCTCCTCCAGGGAGGAGCTGTTTTTAAGCCAGTGTCTAAAAAGAAACTGTTCTGCTTTCTAACTCCAATGAAAATTGCTAATAACATTATTAACTATAACTCTTGGGTTGTATAAAAGCGTTATATAACAGAAATTTTTAAATGAAGTTATTTTCAAATTCAATGTCATTACAAGGCAACAATAAATATGCAAAACAGTGTCTATAATATCTTATCATGATAACACTTGGGTGGTAGTTATAAACTGTCACCTCTTAGAAATGCATGAAAGGAGACGTGATATACAATTCTCTTATATGATAAAGTGAAGTGAGATGGTTCAAGTATATAAGTGCATCATTTAAGTTTTCAGTTTTTATTGATCCACTGGTTAGAATTTAATTGAACGCGTAAAAAGATTTAAAGCTGTTATTTTGTCCATAATTTCATATGCTCCTATCATGGTTAGTGCCCGAATTAGTTGGTCTTGTAAAGCAGCAGCAGTTAATGACAAGTTGTTACTTTCTTTTTTCCATGTAACAAGTGCTTGGTGGGCTCTCTCACTTAATGACACAGTGCTGAAAATTTTAAAATAATAATCACTTGAATTACCAGTTAAGAACATTGTTTTAACTACTTAAATATTGTATATCTAGGTTTTCAAACCAATTTACCACATTGAAGTGAGGGTGAAATTAAATGGTGAAGAGAATCTATATAAAAGTTTGGCACAGAGCTTGGCACATAAAAAAGTGAATGTTAGCTCCATCCCATCCCTTGTTTCCTTATAGAAAATCAGCAATTCAATTTATATTCAATTCTTAAGACCTCAATATATAATTGTGGGTTAGTTACTACAAACCAATACATTACCACTACTGTACTATATGCTTTATAGCTTGATCTCACTTCATTCTCATGACAACTCTCTTAGATAAGTGCATTCATTTTACCAGTGAAGAAACTGAGGCACAGAGTAGTTAAAGAACTTACTCAAGGTCACAAAGCCAGCTGGGATTAAAAGCCAAACAGTTTGTCCTCAGAGCTCTTGACCTTTATTATGCCATATTGCTTTCCAACATGGATCGCAAATATGTAATAAACTAAAATCGGTCTTCTATAGAAAATTAGAGTTTATGTTAATATAAATGTTTCAAAACCATGTGATACCAATATGATATAAATCAGAATATGAGAATAAACTTGTGCCAAATGTTGTCATTCATACATACCCCTTTGTAGCTGTATCATTTTCTGAGTTTTTCAAGTTTAGTTTTTTACACAAAAATTCGAAATTCATTTCAGTGATATTGTTGGCAACTATCTTGAATATCTTCTCTAAGATTTTCTCTGTATTTGAACATAAAAGAAAATTTATCTCTTTTGAAAAAGATACTCTAATTTGAGTTAATACTATACCTAGTGTTCTTCTGTGCTTCTATCAAATGTATATATCAGGTAAAATTATAATACAGATCTAAAATATGAACTAAAATTTGAACCATTTGTTGCATTTCTTCTAAAATATGAAAAATGCTACTTAAAATGGCTATTTAAAAGAATATTATTAGCAACCTCAAAGTGATTTCCAAGCCCCATAATTCTTTCAGGATTTGAAATGAATTTGACTCCTTCCTTTAATTCTGGCTCTCTTTTGTGTGCTTTTTGTTTTGTTTTGTTTTGATGAAGAATGTGGGCAACAATTTTATGAATTGGTGCTTTTAGATTTTTTTTTAAAAAAAGCTTCCGGCTAATTTGGAATAGATCCATTTTTTGTTGGCCAGGATATGATTAAGAATTTTCAAGAACTAGATATCTCTGACCCCCTATGATCATCTCAAATATGTCCTGGTCACTTTTTAAAAATTTTACACACACTCCCTCAGACTGGATTGCACACTAATGATATAAATAAAAATTCCAATCCCCTGAGTAACAACTTAAGAAAGGGCGCTGTGTTATTTGTTAATTGCAGAATAAACACATCTGCCATGCTGACTTCTCCCCACCTTCACTGGGTGCCAAATCTGCAGTATGAAGTCTCCTCAGGCATAGAGAAAGGAGACGAATGGCTGGGATTATCTTCTTTTTATTGACTTTGATCTGTTGTCATTGCCTATTGCACTTTCCCTCTAGGGGCTAGAACCACATGATTCCCTCTTCCTCAGGAACTTGAGGACAGAATTTTAGCAAGGAATTTCAATCATGTAACTTTAAAGCCTTTCTCTAAAGTATTGTACCTAACAGAGTACTTTCCTTGAAAACCACTAAAACTTTTATTTTGTGGAAATAGAGTTACAATAAAAGTTCTCTTTTAATAATTAGTGCAATCAGCCTGCACAGCAAGTTAAAGAAGACAGCAACTGTGGCTTCTAATTTTATTTCTTAGGTTCCTTCAATCAATGAAGCCCAAGTCTTGCTAAAGCTTCTAAATGGTAGCCATGTATATGGAAGTAGACTGTGGCTTACAAAGGACTGTGCATTTTTAGCCACTTATCTCACATTCTGAGATTAGGCTGGTACAAGCTCCTGATTATGTAGACAAGACATGATAGAATGATTTGGTGGGGACAGTTTTGGATATTCCATTTCCCCAAATCTGAATCAATACTTATTGGTCTATTGCATTAAATTGAAGGACCAAAATCTGGATTCACTCTGAGTAGTGACGATGAGTGGCAAAATCAGAGTCCTAGGGAAAAGCCTAATTGTTGGGAACCCAGGACAAAGGAAAGAATTGGACAGTGAAGCTTCCCTCTCAGAGGTTTGGAGACAGCAGTCTCCATCTCGTCCAATAGAAGGACGTTTAAAGAAAATGAGCCTGCTCTCAGAAATAATTAGAGACATACAACAGAGAGCTCAAGGACAGAAGGGATGAAGATTGTCCAAGGAATTCGGATAGATGGTCACAGTGGGTCCCATACTGACTGGCATCAATGGAAAGATCTCTGGACTTCCTTCAAGGCCAAATATGTCTTTTAGAACAACAACATCTGGTAAAACAAATCAGAACTGACAAAGAAATCCATGTGTGGATTCTGTGAGTCTGGCCGCAACCACACTGAAACACCTATTGAAGGGCATTAAGGTCCAGGGGTAGGAAGCAGCCCACTCCTCCACTTGGATTTGCCTGTTTTCAGTGGCTCAATTTTTGTGGACTTGGATTAAGTAGCCTGAATTATAAAAATAAACTAACCTTTGGAAAAGGTAGATGATAAATATTTTAATATCTCTGC
Organism: Propithecus coquereli; assembly: GCF_000956105.1. Lineage (NCBI taxonomy): Eukaryota > Metazoa > Chordata > Mammalia > Primates > Indriidae > Propithecus > Propithecus coquereli. The sequence continues at coordinate 847,392 of NW_012150930.1, forward strand.
CAGATTGAAAACCTCCAATTAAAGCAAACTATGTTTTAATTTACAGATGATATCAGAAAATGACTTATAATCAATCACTCATCACCTACCATCTCTTTCATCTGCCCTTTGTAGATAGTGGATAATAGTATACAACTGTTTTCCTTTACAGATTTCCATTGGAGGTCTCACCAAAGGGTTGTCATCAAAATGTATCTCCTTCAGTGAAGAAAGATTGTAGATAGCACTAGGCAGAGCTGTCAGATTATTTCCTATTAGAAAAAATTATAATTGAATTATACCTTTCTATAAAGCTGTGGAGACAAATAACAACTATGTATGGGGAATCTACCACATCTTGCTGACAAAGTACCAAAGGATCCTCACAATGCAAGTAATAAATTCTTACTGATGTCCATATGCTACGAGTAAAAACAAGGGTGTATAGGATCAGAGATGTGGTTCCTTTCTCTCCTAGGAATGGCAGAATGAAACAGGAAGTCATCCTCTTTTAAAACAGCAAAGGACTTTACAAAGTAAGTGTGATGGTAATTTTTTTTTTTTAATTTTTTAAAGATGGGTCTTTCTACTTTGCCCAGGCTGGCCTTGAACTCCTGGGCTCAAGCAATC
>NW_012150930.1:848050-849997 GCF_000956105.1 Propithecus coquereli
GCTTTGGGGCCATTATTAAATAAAATAAGGGTAACTTGAACACAAGGACCACTATACTGCAGAAGTCAATCTGATAACTAAGACCACTACTAAGCACATGCAGCGTGGATCTGCTGGACAAAGGGATGATTCACATCTCAGGTGGGGTGGCCTGAGATTTCATCATGCTACCCAGAACGGCACTTTAAAACTTAAGAATTGTTTAGAAGGAATTTTCCATTTAATATTTTCAGACCACAGTTGACCACAGATAACTGAAACGTGGAAATCAAAACTGTAAATAAAGGAGAACTACTGTACCTTTGTACATTTGACAAAAATCAATGGACCAAATAGTGGGTCTATTTATAGAGCCTATTCTGTTCCATCGATCTTTATGTCTGTTGTTTTGCAAGCACTACACTGTTCTACTGAAGATTTGCATAAGTCTTGAAATCAGGCTGTGTGACTCATTCAATTTTTCAAAATCATTCCAGTCATTAGGTTTAAATAACTTTTAAATAATTTAAATTTAAATTTATTTATTTAAATTTACAGAAAATTTCAGAGGTTATAGCAAGTCCCTGTATGCTCCTCACTTAGTTTTGGTTTCACCTAATGTTATCTCACATTATCATATTACATTTGTTCAATCTAAGAAATCAACATTGGTAATCTATTATGGAACTAAAGTTAAAAAAAGAAAAAAATAAGAAACCAACATTGGTACATTACTGTTAACTAAACTCCAGACTTTTCTGGATTCATAAGTTTTTCTAGCAATGTCCTTTTTCTGCTCCAGGATCCACTACAGGTACCACATTGCATATAGTTAGAGGTCTGCTTAGTCTCCTCTAGGCTTTGACAGTTTCTCAGTCTCCCCTTATTTTCATGACCTTAACAATTTTGAGAAGTACTGGTTAGGAATTTTGTGCAATATACCATAATTTGAATTTGTCTGATATGTTTTCTCATGTTTAGACTGGGGTTGTGGGTCTTTGGAAAGAATACCACAGAGGTGAAGTGCCCTCATCACATCACGTCAGGGCTAACTGGTGATGTTAACCTCAGTCCCTTGGCTAATGTAGTGTCTGGTTTCTCCAATATGATGTTATGATTTTTTTTCCTATCCATACTCTATTCTTTGAAAGTGAGTCACTAAATCGAGGCTACCCTCAAAGGGGAGTAAGGATTAAGTTCTACCTCCCTGAATGTGATCTTTTTCAAGGCCATCCTAATCCAATATCAACCTAACATAAAAAGTAAAACTGTGGTAACAAAGAATTTGTAATCTTTATAAAGGCCTAAAGTTTGCCTTTATGTCATTTATACATTTTACAGTTCTATTATTTATAAATATAAATAAAGGAATCTGGTTCCTTTTAGTGAAAAATGGTATTTAGAAACCAAGATCCAGGCACTACTAGTCCTGCTCATTGCTTCTGGGAGTGTATGTGTATGTATAAAATATGTATGTATAAAATATATATGTATTATAAACCTAGAATTATATATATACATATATGTATAACATATAGATGTTATAAATCACAATAGAGAGTCTTTAGAGATCTGGCATCTTTCATTTAGCATTTGAGATACATCAGTGTTGTTGTGCGTATTAACAGTTTTGTTCTTTTTTATTAATGAAAAATAGTCTATTATATAGATGTCAATAATCTATCTGTTCACTAGATAAAGAACATTTGAGGAGTTTCCAGTTTGGATGATTATGAATAAAGCCACTCTATAAATTTGCACTCAAATATAAGTTTTTTTTCACTTAAAAGTGTAGTTGATGCTGCTTGTTACACTGATGAGGAACAAAATAAAAAAAAAGTGTAGTTGAAGTAAGATTGATGGGTAAGTGTATATATAACTTTTTTTTTTTTTTTGAGACAGAGTCTCACTCTTTTTGCCCGGGCTAGAGTGCCGTGGCGTCAGCCTAGCTCACAGCAACCTCAAACT